>NW_017386118.1:51006-145137 GCF_000237925.1 Schistosoma mansoni | reverse complement strand
GTTTCCGTTATTGGGATGATTACCGGCCTGGTAACTATTCTAATTGTTCCAATTTCTGTCGTTTTATTACTTAAACAGCTTGCATTAATATGCACAACAGTGATCAGACTATGGTTACTTGAAAAGTAGTTCATTACATTATCCGTTCCCTTCTGTCTACATCTGTTTTAGGTGTCTAATTCAAGTGTCAATCCAAGTTGGATTTTTAATAAAAGCTGTTTTGTTGAGGCTTTACTAAATTGACTATAATCATTAAATATCAAAGAATAATCAGCACCCATATTATTGATGGTTTATTTTTGAAATAAATATTTTGGACCTTTGCGTGTTTGTTTTTAAGTGTTATAGACAGTGACTTAAACAGACCTCTAATAGTGATTGCTTTCATAAATCCCTACGTAGAGTTCTCGAGATTAATCTCATACTTCGAAGCTCATGTACGTTATATGATTTAGATACAAACTCCCAACTTCGCTATTAAAATAATTCTCTGAAACAGATTCATGCATCATCTTTCTAGTTTTTTATATCGAAAGTTGCAACTTAATCATCCTTAAAGGCTAAATTTCTTAACTAAGTCGACTCACGATAATTTTCCAAAAGGTAGAATTAGGTCCCAAGTGGAACTACTACTGTTATCACCTTTGAAGTTAAAAAATTTGCTGTACAAACGCGTTTGTACCAAAAGAGGTCAAAAGTTCCCATGGGTTGCAGAGAGTTATATTTTAGCGGTTACTTGGTCAATAAAAAAATATCCATATGAACAAATCTCAGTTAACCGTTAGGATGAAAAGTTGACGGAAGCTTGAGTTTTCTTGAAACCTTACATAATGTGATAAATGATAAATGTTCCATTTATAATCATCATGCAAATGTTTTGCTTCAGTGTGACTAGTCTACATAAGATGAAGATCAAAAGATGAAAATAACTTGTTTAATTGATTGTCTCAAGATAATATAAGATTAATGACAACGGTTTAACTTGTATTTATCATGAGATTTTGAATGTATGACATGGTAAGTGATGATATGTCATGAGTTAGCATTCCGTAAATTTAAATGAATTGTATCACAGAAGAATGCATCACCTGAAGTTACACTAAAATCTGCGGATTGGAATGTAAGGATGTTCTTCAAGAGTATGAACAACATCCACACAATCTCGGAGATTCAGTCAAGTACACACTTTAGTCTGTGAAAGTCATGAGTGATATTTTGTTTAAAAACCTCGATCTATGTTTCGGATAATGATAATGTTAATATGACCACATATATAGTCTCACTGTTAATGTTCTTCCAAAGTTATCTCATAGATTGTCGAATTGAAGATTATTTGTCGAATGATCTGATAATTTAATGAGTGTGATATCAATATGTGGATGGGAATTTAAGTTCACTTTATGTATGTATATAAGGCTACAACGTATTCGCTGCACAAACTTTATTTTAAAGATTTAGATAAGAATGGGTGAAGCTTACTACTAGTTCGATATTCTAAAAAAAATGAGAAAGATGCCCGTTTAGTGTACAGTATTATTAATAACTAAAATTTTGTTGATTATAACCATTTTTATGTTACAAGCGCATTACACTCATTGTAACAGAATGAAAAACCAGTCAGTAAAATTGGTCATTCACATATTTACACATTACAGGAGGCTTATCAATAAATATGCATATTAACTCTTGAATTTGAGATCTTTTGAGCATCCCAGTTGTTTGCTGAGATATGTGATTAAATTAGGTTCAGGCGTATCATCTCAAAAACATAAATCGAGCAAAGAGAACTTACGTTGAAATTTGTTACCTTGGTAAAATTTTGATAAATTATGAATGGTCGATATGAAGCTTACATGAGAGAAATGGTTTAATTTTGATGAAGTGAGATAAACAATTGTATATTGCCAGGATTGTATCTAATAAATTATGGAAATTATTTCTTATTTATTGTGTACTTTGTATTTTAAATTGATCTTTTCTTATTGATTTTGTTTCACAAAATTGTTTTCCACGGGTTGATGGTACTAACTCTACGCTCAACCCTCCTCTTTCATCTGAGCTTGGGACTGGCAGTAACGCTAGAAGGGCTACAGCAAAGAACCTAATAGTGAAATATTGTGAACGAGAGCAACTGGTGAGAAAAAAATAAGCCAAGTCGACCACCGATATTCAAGATAGGTGAAACAGATAGGAAGAGCCCTTTGAATAAGCCTTTTTGAATTCACCAAACGTCGAAGCAGCACCTACAGAACTTTCTACAGATGTCACCTCTTCAACGATCGCAGAAATCGTCAGGGCTATCAGACAACATACTACAAATTCTATCTAGGATAATGTGAGAGGGCAAACAAGTTCCGATTCACTGGGAGAAAGATACTAAGAAAGGATTACAACAAGTGTGAGAGCTACATCGGCATCACACTGATATAAGTACCAAGAACATTTTTTAACAGAAATTTACAGAATTGGATGAAAGATTTGGTAGACTCAGAGCTTTGAGATCAACAGACTGGATTTCGTAAGGATCGGTCATACACAAGTCAAACTGCGACACTACGAATCATTGTTGAACGTTCAGTTGAATGGAAGTTGTCTCTATCCATCAACTTCCTTGATTATGTAAAAGCATTTGACAGTATGGATAGGATAACCCAATGGAACCGTCTTCGACACTATTGTGTGCCCGAAAAAATGTCAACAGCATCCGCGATTCATACGACGGACTACAGTGTAAAGTGGTGCATGGTGGAAAGCTGACAGGCTCATTTCAAGTGAGGAAGGGGGTCAGAGAAGACTCGTTCTTCTGGTGATTGACTGGATTATGAAGACCTACACATCTGAGTGGAATTACGGAATAAAAAGGATAGCTTGGATGCAACTAGACTATTTGGACTTCTCACATGACCTATTACTTCTTTATCATATACACCGACAAATGCATTTGAGGTACGCCAGTGTAGCCACAGCCTCTCCATCAGAAGGTCCCAACCTACACAAATGAAAAAGCGATACCTTGAAATATAACACAAGGAGAAACAATCCATTCACACTCGACAGCTTAGCTCTCGAAGAGGTAGAAATTTCGACTTACCTGGTCATCGTCAATAATAAACAAGAAGGATCTGATGCAGATGTAAATACAGGGATTAGGAAAGCAAGAACTGCATTCTCAGAATCGAAGAACATATTGAACTCAAAACAAATGTCAACCAATAACAGATTCCGAATCTTCAATACGAACATCAAGACAGTTCTGTTCTACAGAGCTGAAACTTGAAGTATTACTTTAACCATCATCAAAAATGAACAAGTATTTATAAACAGTTGTCTATGCAAGACACTCCATCTCCATCGGTCAGATACCACCTTCAACAATCTACTATGGTGAACAGACTGTAAAGTTTGATCGACAAACGAACCCATCAATGACAACAGGAAATGCCTACTACTAGACCAACTGTCTTTGACGTTGTATGACTGTGGTTTACTTATTCACCAATCAAAATTTTGTTTCTATCATGAGCGATATTAAGTTGTTTGACTCATTTTTCTTATCTTTCAGTTACTGTTTGGCATGTTATTTATGTCTTTCTTTTTCACCGTGTAATAGACTGTACTAATTCTTTATTTTGTATACTAACGGTGTTACTTTAGTTTTAGAAACAGATAATGCTTATTAAGCCAATTAACTTACTCCCTCTGAGTTTGGTTGAGCTAGGACTCTGTGCTCGATAGTCTAGGGAATAGCTTAAAATTGCATCTGTAGAAAACTAATTCCTACACAGACCAACTTCCACCTGAAGAAGAAATTAAGAAAAGACGCTGGAAGTGGATCAGACATATATTATGGTAGTCATCAAACTGGATCACATTGCAATCCCTAACTTGGAATCCAGAAGCGGAAAGGAAAGCAGGAAGACTGAGATACATATTGCATTGTGAGTCGGATGGAGACATAAAAAGAATGAGGAACGATTGGGAAGAACTGAAAACGCGAGCCCAGGACAGAGCTAGATGAGGATTCCTGGTGTGAGGTCTATGTTCCTATACTGGAGGTAACAGGAGTATGTAATTAAATGAGTTAATGTACACTATTTGAGGAGTACTAATTGTAGGTTATTTTTCTCTCAAAAGATGAAAGAAATGAATAATTTTCATGCAGTCGAAACAGTTTTCTAAACTACAACCGACATTAATGATATAAATGTATGTTCAAATCTTAATAATACATCAAAGTGTGATGAACTTTATTAAAATGAGAATAGTTAGAATAATCTTACAGGTAGCATTGATTACGCCAACTATGATGGGAAAAGTCAAAGGAAAAATAAAAATAAACAGAACTCATTCATATGATGAATAACCACGACTAAATTAATCTTAGGAATTATGGAACAAAGTATTACTTACCTGCTCAGGACACGTAATTGTCAATGCATACACACTTTCCAACTATATGAAAACTTAAACCATCTCATTGATTCCATGTTGTTGCAAATTAGTGAACCGACTAATTGAAGATCGATCACAGACAGTAAAATCTAACTCATGAGCGAAGCGACTTACGATTTAAATGAGTAACACTTATTATGTACAAAGGACTTCTGAATAAAATTACTGATAACGTGCGTGATAAAAAGTGAATTAAAAATTTATTTGAATTCCCTCAAGATTTGTTATCGACATTATTTTTAAACAAGCGGTGTTTTTGAGGGTCGAACGGTTTCATTTGGTTTTCTTTCACATAGTTGTGGTGTGTGACTGTACACTGTTACTAATTAATATTTACTTCTTGAAGTACTTGAAAATATGTTCCTGTACTTTTCGTCACAGAAACAACAATTCATTTTACTACGTTGTTTAATTGACTAAGTTAGCAAACTTCTTTCTTAACGAGCAGTATTGGATAGATTTACAAATATTTTTAAATATAATCATACCCATAATACGAATTTGGGGACCTGTGTAGGAAGTATATTAGCATAAAGTGTGAAGCTTTTAAACTCGTTCACATTAAACTACAGTGAAGGCATAAACACATGGTAAATGATATATGTTATATACTAATTATGATATCCTCCTATATTTTCTGATCCAAATACTACTTCTTATATTTGTTTACTAACTTTCTGGGTATTTGTTTTCCTCAGGTGTTTTATGCAGGGCGACTAGCTCATTTTCAAGCATGGTAGTAGAGCATACATAACGTATTCCATTGCTGAGAGTTCTTACCAGTATTTTTAGTAATGTATGTGTAAAATGCTAGTTAAATGGGTGTATTGTCTTGTCCAGGTACTTTCTCTGTTAAGTTCCTACTCATTAATCTGTCATATAATTTTGTTAATTCTAATTTCTACTTCATTTTCTCAAAAATAGCCAAATATATATTCTACAGTCTCTAAGAGTGGAATAATTATGAGTAACAATGGTACATTGTTCATTCCTTAGTAGTTGCAATTTCGATCTCGTAAACAAATAAAAAGGAATCCTTAACACTATGCATTACAAGTTGTTTGTGGAGTGATCTCTGTACAGCTACCGATCACTTTACTTTAGTATGATATGTTGAGTAATTCATATCTGAAATTGGCCTCAATAGGATACCTGGTATGTGTACCTTCGGTATTCCATACACTTTTGGCAGATGAGATCACGCTGGCTCGAACATTCCGTATAAACTTGAAAAATATATTTTTTGGTCTTTGAACTTCTTTTAAAACGTGTTCAGGTCATTCACCATCTTATGATTCAAAACATTCTGGCTTAGTTAGTTAGTTTTCGAAATTTTAATTTGTGTTCTAATATGGTATTACTTTACTCAATATGTATTTTATTAAGAAGAAGAAATCATGATCCATTGTTATGTTTCATACCTATTAACGTTTCGTCATTCAGGAGTATGTTAATTACTTCTCTGTGCTTCTTTGTAGGAACGCTTCTGTAGTTATATTTATTGTTCGTTAACTGGTAACAAGAGTCTATAAGGTTTGATTTTCTGTGTTCTGGTTTTTGATTAGAATGCGTAAGTAGATTCTGTGTCAGCCGATATTTACTTAAACAGAATGATCACAAGTATCAAATAATTGTACTTCTAAGGATAAAATCTCTAGTTTTTCATTGACGAATTATTGACACACGTTTTCAAATCAGCAGAAAAGTTGCTTTTAATTTTTTGATTTTCCGGACCTTGAGTCTACTAGGCGAGTTGTCTCCTTGCTTTCTGCTCTATTAATTTCATAACATACTTCATAAATGCAGTTGTCAGACCCCTCAGTAGGCCTTCTTTTCCGAAGAACATTCATCTGTATATCCTTTATATGGTAATGTTAAGCGTTCGTTTCGTTCAAAGCACAAAGTTTCAATGTCTTTCTATCTGGGTGTACATTGTTCTGTAGTAACGGGGTACAGTATAGTTTGGACAGTGATCTCATCCAATGCAGCTGTATATAATTTATACAGCACTTTTCGTCTTCGTGAACGTATAGCAGTACATCTACAGTTGAGACTGTATATGTTTAATTTTGTAAAGTCCTCCTTATTTAACAGACAGTGTCGTTCGAACAATAAAGTCGTTTTATTGCGCGATTTGAACGCAATGAGTTGTTCACAAACTTTGAGTTGACTAAAAATCTCCAAAACATGAAAACCCTAACAGACGAATTAAATAACTACTTCTAAAATCACCTGGTTTCGACTGTGGATACTACTTGAGATTGAATACATTGATAAACGAAAAAGAATACTTACTGTGATAGTGTCCTTCATCTATTTATTAGAAAATAGAATAACAACTAAGGAGTCTTTCAACTATTTCAGAATAATTGAATTATTGCGCGTATAACAGTTACATTGCATTTATAAGTGAGACAGACATTTTGAGAAAAAAAATCAGGCTTGGTAGCCAAAAGCCTAAAATTCCATGGATATATCCAAGAAAGACTATCTGAATGCATTCCCAAGTAAACAGTCATTACATTTTTCTCGGTGAATTGTATCTCCAAAAAATTTGACTTTCATTTAATTTGATCTATTCTGGATTAAGTGCTGTCGTACACTATTTAATTCTTGTAAATTCAACAGTCAGTTTGCTTTTGTGCCGTTTTATGAAAACATATTAAAATTCATAAAGGATTTAAAAATCATCTAAAACTCAAGTGCGTATATTTAGTAAACACTACAAATACATTCACTTGCTAGCAAGTGAATTTAAACTTCACCCCATTGCACGAGCAAGTGCCTATCAGGACTCAGTGGCTAGGTGGATAACGCAATGGCGTTTGAAGAGAAACCTACTGGATTCCAGTTCTACAGTGAACATCAACTCTGAGATGCAGGTACATCCCACTGAGGAGTCCCTAATGTGACGAAACGCGCATCCTGGATCCTACTGCTAGCCAATATCCATCCATGCTTTTACTACAAATACAGTTATACATCACTCCTCATACAAAAGAAATTTGAATTCACAATTAAGTTTATGTGTTGTTCATTCGATCATCGTAGATTTGAAATGAGTTTGCATGATAACGTCCTAATAAGTCTCTGTAAGTGACTCTTGTTTTTCATGATGTTACCAGGAAAAGCGGATCTATGATATCACAGGGTATTAACCATTTTTCACGAGCAATGGAAGCGAAGAGCTCCGTGAGATATAATGTGTAAAGAATTAAATTGTGTGATGATTCAACGAAAGATTTTGCAACTATGTAAAATAAGCTTACGTCCATCTGACAATGAGGCTAAATAAAAGAAATAGTTAAAAATTAATGAGAATAATAAAAGCTGATGACACGAGAAAAATATATGTCATATCTTTTTTGTTCTGATACTTTCAGTGTATATTTTCCTAATTTGCTAATGTTTCTTCTCATTGTCTAAATATATTTTAATGAAACCATTGATTTTAAGTGTGTCGTATATAGAGTAACAATCTATCGTTTTATATTTGTTCCAAATTCTTTTACGTTGAGATATTACCTATAAATAAAGCATCTGTGGTGCCAAATCTGACTCCATTTAGATCATATGAATGGTTGATTGTCAAAATATAAATACTGTCTATCCTCGTATGCAATAGATGACTTAATCCACGTTGGTGAATAACGGAGTTAAATAAGTCAAATACGAGAATGCATTTTGAATACATATATTTTGAACACTTATCAATCCGGACAGGAAATCAGAGTGACGAAGGAAATAGAAGAGAGCGAAACAAAAACGACACGCATTGGAGATGGCAGGTGAGCCAACTCGCTTTAATCAAGCGTTAATCAATATTTATAGCCAGATAAGAATACCTTACAGACATGTCGTGATAAGATAAAAAGTATACACACATATGCTCATATTAAAAATAGTAAGGGTCAATAAGTGAATAATTAACAAGGTCAAAACATGGCTCATGATGGATAGGTAAATCGGCTTGTCCAGAAGCTAGAATTAAGTATATGAGCTTGACATATCAACCGAACTGCACATCTATACTTTGCATTAATATAAACCAATCAGTTGATATATAGACATACGAATGCAATTACTGAATCTAATCGAAATACGTTCCCTCATACTCATTTCCGATATGGTTTTTCATTCGGTACTTCCAATCCGTGATCTTCTACAGACGCAACAGTTCATTCTGTGTATTACTCCGAAGAACTATGGATATGACGATAACTTATTTAAACGTTTGCTGTTTAAGAAATATATTCTTCCTCTCGGGGACAATAGAAGTAGCACTTAATGACCACAATCAACAATATAGTCTATTTTATTTAGATCGAAGAAACGAAATAATGTTGCTAGACTGTACTGTCTTGTAGGTTTTGCTTTTTCGTAGAATTACATTACTGTTGAAAAAATGGTAAAGTTAGATATCGGCTTTTCGGCAGATGAGTGTGAAATTACCAGTTAGCGCTACGGAATAGATTTCTACAAAACGTTCATGAACGCTAATTACTCACAAAATCATTCCAAGCCTTAAAATCGAAATGCGTGTCAAGTAATGAACTGGGGATCTAATGACTCAGTGATATACTGAATGAAAAAGCTGCTTATCGGATATTAAAACACGGAGACACTATGTTTACGAGTTATCAATAATCTTCTTGTAATCCGAAATCTATTAAAGTTGAAAAATTGTCTCCGTAAAAATCATCTAATCCATTGTTCACCAGAAAAATAATGTTCTGGCATTGCAAATGAAAAAACAGGTTTGTCCGAAAAACTGAAATTCTCTCGGACCTTCTATATAAAAATTAGAAATTTGAAAACACTGAACAAATAAGTAGATGTGATCAGCACGCAATAATACACTCCATTAGTAAGTTTAAAACTAATGTAACACATAAGTAAACTATTAGTAAAGTGTTGCCAGATAAGTTAAAACCACGTTGAATTTTCAGACTAGATTGACTGGTGAATATCCATTTATCACAAAACGTTCATGAAAATCACATTGCGTAAAACCATCGAAATCGCCTGCTGAAAAGCATCTCACTGACAAGTATAAAACTATTTACATTGATCAGAAAGTTATTATAACTGAGTTTTAAAAAAATTCTTAAACATACCTAAAAAAGTTTCCCCTTGAAATAAAAAACATATAAAATGAAGTTAACCGAGATATTACACATCTTACTTTGATCATAGTTCATTCAATTAAAGTACGGTAAATGACGCGAAATGAACTTTATTAACGCACCATTGTGACCTAATAGTTTCAAGAGAAAAACGAATAAACTCTAAATAAATGTAATTAAAATTCTCATTTTGACATTTCCTACAATAACATCATTTTACATGAATTGGATAAAGTTCGAAACCAGCAAAGTTAGAATGAATATTGAACGAAATTCATCATCAAACGTATAAGTGAAATGAAAAAGAAGACCAAGTGCATTTACCTTCCTAAAGAAGGCACCGTTCTTAAACTTATAATTGCCAAATGACACTATCGGGAAAACGGTAACTCAAAGATTAAGAAATGAGATGAAGAAAACGCTTACTACAATCAAACTGAATGGTGTTTTCTACAATCGCACTGTAATGAGAATCACCAATAAAGACGGACTGGCTGAATCCGCTTTATGAATGCATATTCATCAAAGTGACAGTTATTTAAAGCGTACAGTTCGGTGAGTTCCTTATAGTATTGTGGTGCACCATCCATCTTCGTTCAGAAAAGGATAGATCAGAGTGATTGGGAGTTCTATTCCAGGTCACATAATGGGCATAGAATATCTAGTACCGTCCACTTCAAACGCCATCGTGTCATCCACTCAGCTACTGAGTCCTGATAACCACTAACTAGTCCGATGGGGCAAAGTTTAAATTCATTTTGTATTGTTTGTTTATATCTCACCATTGATGTTTAGAACTTCAGTTGATCAGTCACTTATAATGCTTGTGAATTAAGGCGATTTCGAGGCAGTTCTCACAAGATGCACATATGCCGATATGAGACTGATCAATTGAAGTCCAAAACATCAATGGTAAGATATAACCAAACAATACAAAACTGTTATTATTTACTTTGAATACTATAATTCTTATATATCTCATGACAATATTATTTCAGTGTCACTGTAACATGATATGATTACATGGAATTTATCATTTCATAATTATAAATCGTATATACACATATATATTTTCGTACTTAGGTATAGTGTCATGATGAGAAATTAAAAGGAAATTTCTTCAATCCGTTTGTTCTTCATAATAAACATATGTAATTTCGTTTAACTTCTTCAAATTACTGAAATCTGTACATTCAATAATTTACTTATTGAATGTGATAAACAATGGATATTTTGTTCGTCAATTTGTCTTAATTACTATATTGAATGTATAAATGAAGTACACTGTTTATCAAATGATGTGGATTTTCGTATTCACTCAATGTAGTTTAAGCATAAGAGTAAGATATAAATTTCTATATTATTTATTGAACTGACTGGAAAACCGTTTTTAGAGGATGGTACTTTGGGTATTTTTACTTTTTATAACACTGTGATTTAGTGATGATAAGCATCTGTCAAAAAGGAATGAGTATTCTATACGACACTCAAATGAACTCACCAACGCAAAGCCTGGCTATTGGAAATCAAACGTAAATATCAGTGAAGTTTATTGTTATACGGTTCATTAATTTACATTCAATTGAGTAATTATAAATAAACCAGTAAAACACATCAGACCAGCAATATTTATTTACCTTTATAATCTGTTATTAAAACAATAAAATAATTTTTACTGAACATTTTATGACAGAAGTAACTGGAGATTATTTAAAATACTGATTTTGTAGTTCACTATGTTTCGGTATCAATCCTTAACCTTAGAAGCAAATGTATGGTCAGGATATTTCATTCACAATACAAGCTGTTGAAGCAGGATTCTGTAATGTAACTATTAGTGTACTCAGATCACAGTGAGCAAACTGTCATTAATTTTATCATCATGCGGATTTGTAGAGATTGCAGCATTTTCACTATTGAAATAACGAGTAATCATGGATCGACTGAAGTAAGAGATTAACACCGTTGGAAGCCGGTCCAGTGGTCTAGAGTTTAAGCATTTGCGTGTGAGCCAAAGGATGTGGGTTCGAGTCTCACGTATGGGATGGTTGGTGCTCATTGTTGAGGAGTGCCGTACTAGGACGAAACGGTAGTTCAATGCATCCAGGTTTTAAATGGTGGTCCAGCTCAGATTGACCCACGACTTCAACTTTGAAAATTCTCGAATGTTCTTACGCTGTACTCCTTTATTGTGCAGAGACAAGCCTCTTGTGGTTTAGCACATATTGTGCATTAAAAAAAGAAGTGTCATTGTTCATTTTATAATTATTGGAACACTGGTGTTGAGAAAACTCTAATGAAAATCGCTCTCGAATGGCTTTGGTCACAATGACTCCAGCGTATGCATGAAATCCGGATATAATATAGAACATCGAATTTCGTGTTATTATGTTTGTAATGGGCAGGAAACAAATACATCTGAGCTAATTGTTTGAGTTAACAAAACTCCAAATGATTATTTTCTGATTAGTTCAAAATTTTATTGATTGCTCTGCTTTGTACAAACTTTCAAATGGGTAACTAACATGGTTCTTTTGTTGTAAAAGTTAGCTTTAATTGTGCTCCGAAAATGAGGTTGACTATTAGAGCATGAGTAAATTCATCATATTATCTTAGCACTTCATTGTCTTCCTAATTTTGAAAATTTTCACTATGGCTATTTGGAAAGAAACCAAGGGACAGTTTGTTGGAAATAACGAGCCAAACAAACGTATGAACGACTGTTTTGAGGGGTGACGATTATGATGTGTGCCACTGATGTCAACATATATAAGTAGTATGTATAACCGATCGAAAGTGGGACACCTGGAAACTGAAGGTTGGGAAAATAGAAGAAGAGAGAACGAGAACAAAGAGTGATTGGTATGAAAACGAAGGAAAAACAAAGTCCGATACAACTGATGGATATTTTGCAAATGAAATATTTACTGTATGGTTCTCAGACATTAACAAGATATTCTGAAATTTTTTAAAAAATGTATTTAGCTATCCCCACTTGTGTCCTCGTTCACTACAGTACAATTGCATTCTAATCTTTAAAACGATTTTTTTCTAACAAGTAGTTCAGTTTTAAAAACACGAGTGTGAGATTACTTCGAGACACTGTTCTGCAGATTTATCGATTTAACGTTGTCCTCAAGTGGATTACTTCTACGGAAGAAGTCACAGTGGATAAGAAAAAACATTTACACTAATGCTAACACTAATGAAATGTATTCTTAAGAAAACCTATCTCATGAAGGTCACTACATACTGTTCCTGTAAAATACGACGAAACCCACTTTTTTAAACTTTGTACCTCTATATATGACTAAACTCTTTTTATCTTAAGAATTATAAACTTCATGCATAAAAAAATGACATACCGCAACATCTGAACTCTGTGAAGTGTGAATTGGGAAGATGAATTGTTATTTAAAACACTCACATGATATATTGAAAAATATTACACTGATATAGCTTATTAACAATAGATGAAATTTCGCTAGCAGTGAATTTAAAAATACTCGTGTTATCACGCTTACGATTTCTTAGCTCAGTATTCATGCATACTATAGTTCGTGTCTTTATTGGGTTTGAATTCATCACCTATCGCCCCAAACGACGTCTTATCAACAACAATTATGTGATGTGGAGATATCCACAAGGTAAGCGCCAAATAGCACGTGTCCCGTGTCCTAGATTCCAGAACTTGCCGCACAACATCTATTTAACGTAAACGTGTATCATAATGATGATGAAGAGGCAGCCAAAGTTGGATGCACATAAACCAAATAAGACACATGAAATTTCTGTAAAAGCATCACAGATGAGGGAGCTGAAAAATTTCCGTATAAAATCGTTAAACGTAAACGAAGTTGATATTAGGGACAACAGTAAGATTTCACATGATTACTTACTTCTATGACTGACTGGAATGTTTCAAATTAAGCCGTTTATTAAGGTTTGTTAAATAAGGGTATTATCATTGCACAAAATGATTCTGAGCTACATATACAATCAGCTTTTCTATCGTATTCAATATATTTGTTGCTTAACTGCTATTATTTTTCATCATTGTTACAGGTATTCTTTGTGGAATAAGCAGATCCTTTGTTTACAAACATCAAACACTCATGTCAATGAACACTGCATGAACATGTAGGCAAATACAATCCTTCATCTCATTAGGTTATTGAAGACATCAGGACAAATGGTATATTATGTATAGTTCTAGTTGTGCTCAGATTAGATGTAATCTCAAATAGATAAGATCTGCTCTAAACTTGCGTTACAACTTACCATTACAACTGAGATCTGATGCAAACAAAAGCAGCATTAACATAAAGAACGTACGTTTGATGTGTACACACAACATAAATCACTTAAAATTCGACGGAAATAGAGAATAGCTACTATTGTAGCGAATGAGAACCGAAGTGGGGACGACTAATTTATTGTATAATACAAAATTACAAAGCTCTTTGGTCAAATGTTAAAACCATACATTGAATACTTCATATGCAAATATTTCAATCATTGTCGCAAACATCATTGTTCCTTCTTTGCTTTTATAATCACGCTTTGCTTACATTTCGGTTTTTTCAAATCAATCTTCCCAACCTTCTGCAGCCAGGCACTTCACTTCAGATTTGTGTTACATACTACTCATGTCTGTCGGAATAAGCGGCCTACACCACATTATGAACAATTATATGACAATATCAGTGTTCTAAAAGTCAGAATGAAACGACTGCAACCGAATAAACTTGAAAACGTTTTACAGAACAACAATCTAAGGCGTTCTTTTGTAGATAAGCGATATAAACCAGCCACTTATCCCATTCTTACCATGAAACAAGCCGAATTATTCAGTATATTACAATGTGCAATAATGTGAAGAAAACCAAGAACACACCTTCCTAAACTACAATTATCCTGTGACGAATTTCCATTTTCAACTCACCTAAATTGTGTTCCCTATTCGATAGACAATATATGGATGTTGGATATGTTGAAATGTATGTTAGCAGCACTGGATAAACATTTGTTGTTGTTTACTTAACCAATGCTAAGAACTAACTGTTGAGATTCAAACTGATTAATATTTTCGAAGGAACAAAATAATTGGATCGGTGGAAACAAACTTCTGTAATCCCAGTTGCCGTAATTAAGAATATTCCTTAGTCTGTGAAAAAGTGACAGTTCTTCACATTGACTGTCGTTAAATCGTCTCACAGATATTTTATTTACTCAGGTTGAAATTAATGTGATGACAGACTTTTACAAATGGAACATGAACAATAACTTACAATACACTGATTCACATGAAGCGAATACGTATAGATAAATTAGATACAACAACAAAATGTTTGGTAATACTGATATACCTAAAACGAATATTCCAGTAACAAATGGAATAATTGTTCAAGCAAAGTAACTGGGAGAATTTCTAGACTGTTTTTGATTCATTCTAAGTAAATTGTATCGTTTATGTTTAGATCAGTAGTAATAACTAATTAGCTTTTTATTCTCACCATGAGGAATGGTAAAATATGTAAAATTTATACAACCTTCACCAATGTAAAGTTAATAAAGTATCTACCCTCAGGACTACGATGAATACCTTAGGATTTCTCTGTTTTATTACAGCTGATATCTTTTTAATGTAGGAAAACAGTGAATTATCAAGGTTCGATGTAATTGTCGTTTACGTAGGAGTAATCTGGGGGAAAACGAGTGAAACCAAATAATCCCTTTTATAATCGATTAAAAAATTCTTTTATTAAAAACAAGACGTCTATTATACCAATATTGTTTAAGAATGTTATGGAAGTGCACTTGAGGTAACTTAATAGATTAGTTTGACCACGTTGTGACATATGGTGCATATGAATAGAAAGAAGAACTTATAACTTACAACCATCAAAATCTAATTTAATAACGTGTTTGGAAAAATTTGTCATCAGGTTCCAGCTTTGATAAAAAAAAGCTGACGACAACTAAATTCCTTCGAAAAAAAGAAAAAATACTAATTCACTACCTTGTAGGGTTAGGCAAAGTCTTTGAAGACACGGTAGACTAGCATAAACTCCAGCTTCATCGTACACTCATCAAAATGCTTCTTCATCTAAGTTTATTGGGGGAAGCGTGGGACATTAGAACACATTGTTTATGAACACTGAATTTAGTGGAGATAATCCTTCACACATTTCGAATAAATCAACAGATGACAACTGCGAGAAAGTGTTTCATGGCTTTGAACTATTCATCTAATTTTTTACTGTCCCAACAATCTTTGATTTACATCAACGTATCTAGTTGTGTTTAATTGCTCTTGTCTAATAGATTACATTACTCACAAAAGGTGGCCGCTTTCTACGAGCATCGTCAAGTATTATCGTGCGTTGGTCTTTAAAAACATTTGTTAAATAATCTATAATTCGGTATTTAAACATTTCCTTAACTCTCATCACCCTTCATAAAGAGATAAATAGTTTAAAATTATACAAAGATTCAAACACTTTTGTCCTAAAGAACGTATTAAATACTTGTGCATTCTGGAGAGTTTAGCAATTCATTCATTGAGAACTGGACAAATGTTCCACGAACACACTATAAATCCTTCAAGTTCTTGAAATCTGACTGTTCATGAACGGTAAATTGATTATTATTATTACGCTTTTCAAATGATTTAATTGTTCGCTTTCTAACTATCTGCTATGAATACTAAGTTTTTAATTTATTACTCACTTTTGCATATTCGTCAATCTTTCCCACCTTAGGTTTCATTTTATCATCTTTTTAAGTTTTCAATGATTAACTGTTGGCTTTTAATGCTTGGAATTATGTATTATTCTTTTTTGTTTTATTACTGACTAAACAATTTTGCCATTTGATTATAAATACTACTGAACATAAATCGTGACTTATTTCTTGGAAAAACTTTTCCTTCACTGAATTATCAGTCCTCATTCTATTATGGAATATTTAGGAAAAGACAAAAAAATGGAGCATCTCATAATGATAAAAAATTGGATAGATTCAGGATCTGTTAATGATTTACTAAACACCAATCGAAGCATTGTCAACCACTTCAACAGCACCAACTAGTCAGCGTTTTGATTTGCACAATGAGTCAGTGTAAAAAAGGAAAGTTTTGAAACATCCTTTGGTTGCGTTAAAGTTCATCCATTTGAGTTTAGTTAAATATCTTTTGTTTGTTGTTTGTTTGCTATAAAGAAATAGTTGATCGTTCAATGTATTCTCCATTTACTTATGTCCAAATGTAACTGAATTTAGATAATTAGATCCAAGTAGCTACAACAGAAACAGAAAACAGTTAACTTACCCCATGCATGATCTGATTAGTGAAAAGCGTTTAGCTAAAGATATTTTCACGCCACACCTCAAAATCTTGTTGATACAAGTGAAACGTAAACAAAATTATAGGGATAAATAATAAAACCTTTTATTTACTCAACACATAGTGAATGGATACTCGATTCGCTTTTGATTTCACCGACACAACTAGTGGTAGGAACTGAATGCTGCTCTGATTCTCACCATGATATAAGCTGAAACATGCAAATGTCTACAATTTATAACAGCATGACTGAAATGAAAACTCGACTGTCTGAGATATCAATGATACTGTTAAACACTTTCCATTTTTATTTCATCCACATACTGTTCCTAAATCGGTGAGAATCAAACTGATGTTACACGTGTTGAAATGTACTGGAAAAGTAATCCGTGTGTTAAAATAGGAGATAAAACTCAACAAATCACCATTTCATAAAAAGCAAAGTCTGCTCTGTAAGGAGAAAAGAATCTGGATACTTGTAAGTTTCGCTAGCTATCAGATATAGTTGTCTGCCTCGGATCTGCATATAGGTGGACATAAGTGTTTATTTACTCACATTGTATCCACCTGTCATGAAGTCAAGATATTTCATACAGCTCATAGTTTTGTCTTTTCAGATGTTTTTAAACAAAATTCATATGAACAACTTACTCTTTGGTTTTCCTGAATAAAAGAAATGTACCTGGTTTAATTTTGTACTATAGTGCTATATATATCATGACAGGCACAAACCAGTTGCTCATCCCATTCTTACCATGAAACAAGCTGAATTATTCAATAGATTACAATCAGCAATAATGTGAAGAAAATCAAAAACTCACCTTCCTAAACTACAATTATCCTGTGACGAATTTCCATTTTCAACTCAACTAAATTGTGTTCGTTATTCGATAGACAATAGATGGATTTTGAACGGGTTGAATGTCTGTTCACCGCACTGGATAAACATTCGTTGTTGTTTACTTAATAAAGCGATGCTAAGAATCAATTGTTGAGATTCAAACTGAGTATTATTTTTGAAGGAACAAAATAGATTGTTGATGGTAAATTAATCTCTTCAATCACATAAGGAAACTCTACAAACAACTGTTAGTTTATCAAATATTGTGCAATCAATATAACATATCTGTTCACTATCTTCAAAAAGTCTTGGAAATAAATCAACTGAACATTCTCAATATACTGTAGTGATAAGTATTCTAAATTAAAACACAACAAGTAACTCACGAGGTTTTTGACCTGTTAACATATAAATTGTTTGGTAAGTTTCGAGTGGATGAACAACAATATATAGATAACAACTTAACATTTGGTTCAATATTCAACACCACAGTACTATTTACCATAAACTGAAAATGTTTATTAGTTGTTTTTAATTCATCCTGAAGAAATCGAATTGCTGCAATTTGAATCGAGCTAGTTACTGTCCCAGTTCTTCAAATTAGACATGATGAAATAAGCTTTTTTTAGAACATTTAAGAATAAATCAGCCTTAATAGACTACAATGATTCTGTTAGGCTATTGTCGTTCCGTTTCAGCTAATGCTGTTCATTTTTCAATCAATTAAAGGAGGGAGTTAAACGTGTCGCAAATTATGTACATCATAATGGAAATACAATCCGCATGATCCAATTTCTAACTAGACTCAAACAAAAAACATTGTGAGCGTATTTAGGAAAATTTATTTCATAATTAAGAAACAGTTTGGTTTTCACAGAAGCCTAGCTTAACAGTCGTACTTAAAGCAATTAACTAATTTCTCAACCCGTGTTATGTTAAAAATTATTGCTTGTCTCAAGTTTAATTCACCGACTATAATTAAAATGCCCGAATGTCAATAAAACAGATAAGGTTGACGGCATTCAAGTGAAATATGTTTAGAAAAAAAATGCACGGGATATAACTTACTTTCCCCAGTGCCTGTCATTTTTTAAGATAATCATTTGGTACGTCATTATATACTTTCGTAAATTTTGACTTTACACCAGGAAAACTAGAAAAAAATATCACAAAATAATCCGATCAACACTGAAAAACCCCATAGTAGCATACGGAACTTTATTGAATTCTAAATTCGTATCTGACTCATTTGACACACATTGAAGCGTTACCATTGAAGCCAGCGGCAGTAATTCGTCACTGTTGCAGTTCGCACAGTGTAGCATGGTAAAATAAGAAAATTTTTTGAAGTTCAACATTATGAAAAGAATAAAAGAATTCACTCTTTAAGAGTACGATAATACCACAAGGATATCGATATTTTTTATTCACCTGAATCCTTTATTATTTAATAAACAACCTCCTTTGTGTTCAGTTGATTGATATTTTGCAAACAGGTTTTATGGTGATATGTAAAGTCAAGTGAAATATTATGTATCATTGCATTTGTACAAATGAATCACGAATTTTTGACTTACTGGAACCGGCATCTAATGGAACCAAAGTGTCAGGTTTTTGTTGATTAGTTACGAGTTTTTGAATGTAACTTGTATTAAGGAAACATGATAGTATCAATCACTGTTTCTAGGTACTTCGTTGAATCAGTGGAATTGTAAATAATATACAATTGTTTAGAATGGAGTCATTTTTAAACCAAAACTAAGGCATCGTTCCTAACATGTGTAATCTATTTGTAATGTTATAAACTCAAAATTATTGGCTGCATGAAACATTTCAAAACCTTTTACAGTTCACTACTTTCAAATAGAAAAGTATATCTGACTATGATTTGAACATCACTAAGCTTGAAAAACTAATCTAACTTTTGTAAGGCCATAACAATATACACAAATGTACTGTCGGGAATATTAGGATCCTATTCTTCTGGATTGTGATTATTCATAATTTTGATGGAATAAGTTTTCAACGATTTCGAATGTATTGAAAATGGATATATAGTTTAGTGTTTTATAGATACAAGTAGACTAATATTTCTACCATTTGATTAACTTACAAATAGAACTTATAACAAGTATTAGGATGACACAGAAAATAGCTAAACAATCTAAAGTTGATTGTTTCATATTGTTGTTTTGGCGATTTAATAAGCAGATAGTTCTTTCATATATTTATACTGAATATATGACAGAATACATGATATTCATGTGACAATTAAATGTGAAATTTTATTCATCATAAGTGATTTGTGCTTATTATTGTGATGACCTCATGGCTTTTTTCAAATTCACATTCACATTTATGTGAAAGTTTATCTAATCTACTGCCAATTTTATCTTAGACATAAGAAGGATGAACAAAAGTTGGATAGAATTAGAAAGGAAAGCCCAGGACGGAGTGGGTTGAAGAATGCTGGTCGGTGGCCTATGCTCCATTGGGAGTAACAGGCGTAAGTAAGTTCTGGAACTAGTACGTTATGTGGACCAATTGCTGTACCAAATATCCACATTAAACCAAATTATACTCGTGAACAGCCACTTGGAAATATGTATCCAAGGGTTTAGGCACTTGCACGCACATTTGGATAAGGTGTGACAAAGCAACTGCAAATACTTAGACCTCTTTTTGAAGGTCTATGCAAAGTGATCTCAAGAAAGCTTAAATATTTCGTGGTACAGAAATAAGGAAACACTGACACAGTAAGTATTTATAGGTTTAAACTGACTTATTCAGATGATGAGCCACCACAGATGTTATTGAACCGTTAACCAAACAAAATTATTACAGAACTGATAACTAACAACGAGACTTCTCCAAAGATGACCAAAAATGTTAAATGAGCTCAAGAATTAGGCCTAAAATTTATCCGCGTGTCTTCTAAAATTTTGGTTTATTAAATTTTCTGTTTATTCAAATAATATAAGCAAAGGGAAGATTTTTTCATTTCGTTTCACCTATTCTTTTTAAAAATAGTGCCAAGGTAGTAGTAGTTTTAGGTAAAATCTTGCCCGTCCGTCTTCCACCATTTCACTTGTGATGTATGAATGTTATATGCATTTTTATACTAAGTGCACAAGCGATTTATCCCTAAACGATCTCCCCAGAAATATAAATTGAAGACAGAACATCAGCAAGGGGAAGCCAAAAAGGAAATAAGAACTTCCATGCAGGTGAATGGCATTATCAGGAATAAATCATTTTTCCAGATCTTCCCGTTAATAAAAGAAAAGGATAAGAAAATTGAGTGAAAGCTTTGAACGAAACTACTGTGAATACACACCATGAACTCAAACAAGGAACCCTCGCAAAAACAACGGAATCCAGAAACAATCCAGATTACTAATCCATTCTGGAAACCGAACCATTGTAATCGTAAATAAATCACCAAAATAAATGGTTCTATAAGTCTTCAACATTGATGCTGACTTCTTTAGTTTCAATCTTCACACCCTGGCTGAAGAAGCTCGGTCCAGCATCCGTAGCAGATCACGAGCGGGTTTGACTTGCTTTGCATCCCATGCAACCGTTTGCCAGTTCAGACTAAATGCTTCCAAGTATTTCGACAGTGTTCCAAATATGTCCCCGAGCCACTTCATTCCTGAATTCAGATTTGAATGAGTCTCCTTCAGGCTGCGCGAACCTAACTGATATGTTATCATTTCATAAGTTGATCGAAATAACATTCCTATGGAAGTCGATTCTAGGAGGAAACTAATGTAACAATTTAAGTTGGTTGGTTAAGAGTTTGCCTCAACCATCATAGTACTGTCAACACATTTAGAGTATTCAGTCAATGAACTCACTTTTAAACGAAGCGAAATAACCATTCCTTATACAGTTACTTAATTTCATGAAAATTTGTTAAAATTTCGAGCGACTCACAATCTGTTGGTGGATGATTTTTGGATGTGATAAGAGTATAGTTTCAAATACACACATACAGAAAACCTATAAGCAAGCAGAATATATGCAATATCATTGAAGTGGGAGCATACTTCCTTAGTTCAAACTGCAGATTATGTCCTGAATAATATTTAGACTGAATGAGCGAAACATATTTTTTATTTAGACGTTAGTCAAACTTAGTTACCATTATATTGTATTTCTTACAATAAATGACTAAATATACCGACTTATTTCATTTGTGCTGACACCACAGATTCTAGCTTGATCGCTTTATTTTGCTTATTATTGCAAGGCGTAATCGAAATTTCAATAAAAAATATCTGCGAAAATTCAATATTTAATTTATTTCTTAACAGTTTGAATCATTTGGGTGCTAATATTTTGACAGCGTATTGGGATGTGTGCAAAGTACAGTTTGCCACGACGGAGCAAGCATGACACAACTTCATTTGAAGTTGGAGACTTGATCAGACTCAGAGTAGGGAAAACTTATATTACCGTTTCCATCCTTTCCATATCACAAAATACTATGTGTTGGATAATCTGCAGATTCAGTTTCGTCAGTGATTCGGCAAATCAACACAGATGAGCAATAAATTTTTTGAATGACAGAACAACCACTTTTTGTTTCAATTTACGAATAAGACGATGTGATCAGTAGTTTGTTCGAATTACCACGTCCCTTTGAATTTTGGTATTACACCCGAATACATTGTTTAGATGCCGGAGAAAATCTAGCTGATAAATCTCTCATTTGTTTTGAAGAGACGTAACTAATATGTTTTTCCACGGTCATCCATTCATATAGATTTGTATATGAACAAAAAATGGAGTTAGTATTTACACAATATCTCAAGTCAAGAAATGATCGAAACGACTAGTATCAGAATCATGACAGCGAATAGTAGTGTGACAAGAATTAAAGAAAACAGAAACATGAAATTGAATTAATTGACTTTTTAAATTTTTCACTGTATACAAATTTCATCATTAAATTCGAAGCCTTCAGTTAAATATGATTCGGCAATCTCGTTGAACTTGTGAGTGTCCGTAGGCTGCATTTTGGTGGAAATTACTCATTGATATGAAATGAAGAATTCGTCCGTCTTTGCACTAGCCCGTTTGTAAAAGTAGCTGCGATCCAGTTTTTAAGATTGAGCGGTAAATGTGTTCTGATGTATCAATCGTTTACTGTTCTAGTCATCTAACGTTTGCTTCTTTCGGATACACAAACACAGGACATATCACCTTAAAATGTTTATTAATATTAATAATGGCTTTATTCAATATTTTATTTTTGGCATAATGTAGAACTCTCAACACAAGGTATTTCACCAAGTTTCTTTTACTAAAAAAGAACAAAGTGAGAGTGAATAATAACTGCATACACGCATGCATATATGCATAAATTAAGTAGGTAAAGTATCTGGATTTAAAATAAATGTGTTCTCGAAGAGGATTTGAATCTGTACAACTTTCCAATTAAAAACATGTTTAGAATAAGTTTTCGACTAGGTCAGCCCTAACAACTTTTTTATCACAGAGTATATCTGCTAGATGAGGTATTATTGGACTTTTATGTTTTCGTCTATGTGCATGGATTCTAATATACTGACGTTTCGTTCTACCATAAGCTATTTAAGGAGAAAGGTACAAATAAAGTGAATGATTATTACATTTTCAGGTGACACCTGTCAGGAGTGTGTGAGGTTTTATATGTTTGTCCTCAAGCATATTGTTAACGACTTTGATAGATTCACTACACACCCTACTAACTGCCTTCAATACTCTCCTCAATACAACAAAGTATTTTATCAAAAGCATGGGAAAGAATAGTGGAGATCAGTAAAGAATTATAAGTAAAATGCAAGAATTGACAAGTTGTTGGAACATGCAGCCTACTTATGTGGTAGGTCAGACGGCGAATGTCATTCGATAACAGTAAAACATTAGAAGACCAAGAGAGATCAAAGGAAAAACTGAAACCAAGATAGAATCTTGCAAAGCGTTTCAAACACATCCTAAATATTTTCTTATGAAAACAATATTTCATGTTTCATTGATTTTAACACAATTTAATATTGAAAAAGCGTTTCATCAGGTAACGTCATGAATTCAGTTGGTCTTCGAAAATCAATGAGAAGTACATGAAACCTGGTTGTGTCCCTACTCGACAAGCATCTCGTTGATTAAATATCATGAAAATGAGTCTGAGTGATCACAGTTCAATTCACACAGATCTTGATTTCATTTGAGTGTGTAACTTTTTATATAGATTGTGGATCACTAAATAATTCAATTTTACTAATAAGTTACTATTCAAGAAAGAACATCAGTCATATATATTCTTAAATTAGAATCATCAACCAGGCGAACTTCAGTGCAGTCAACTGTTATGCTGTTTCCTCATGTTTGATACACATATAGCGGTACGTTTGAAGTTTGAGTTACGATTACACGGTATCATTTATAAAGTGTTCATATATCTTTCAATCCTAGTTCATAACTCATTTTTAAGGATTATAAGACATCATAGTTTTTCTTAACAGTGGTTTGGTCCTGAAGCCTTCCTTGCACTTCTGAACAGCATCATAAGCCTAAACTCCAGGTGGAATTTAGGTATTCAAACCTCTCTAAGTACAACTCATAGATTTTCTAGTTGGCCTCGGTCTTCATTGGTTGTTGTTGACTTTATAACACCATTGTTTGCCTCCTTATTTTCATTCTACCTACCTTCTATCTGATTCTTGATCCCATATTTGTCCATGACTTTTCTGATTGGTCTATAGATTGTGTGTGCACCATTGCACTTACAAATTTTTCCCTGGAGCATTAGTATGGAATCTCTGACCGTCTGATTTAGTGCACGATCAAACTTCGTGAACTGTTTTCTTCATAATTTTTGAATGGCGTTACATAAAAATAATCGGTTGGGGATGCTTTAAGTTCGTTCAACGATGCACTACAAGTCCCATCGTGTTTAGAACCTCAGATGGACTCAGGCAATAATTGTAGTTCGTCGTACGCAGTATGAGTTCGTATTTTGTTGCTATAACAGATAAAAATACAAAATATGGGATTGATCAGTACATGTGCTAGTCATTTGTCGGCTTTTGATAATCCAATCCCAACGTAAAATTTGTGAATGGATGAGTTTGTTTCTTGGTTGTTGATCGGTTAAGGTTCGTTTCACTCGGTTATAATACAATTTAATGGTCTTCGACCTGACAAGACTGCTTCGAAACTTCCAGAATATCAGAAGTCACACTTTATTGTCACAATGCATCTGTACAACATATCTGACAATATTACCAACTAGTACGAATGAGTATAACAGAGTAGAATGAGATAAACATAAGAAGGAAATCACCGTATAAACATAACCTCGTTTTCTGATTTTCACACATCCATCTAAAGTGCTTTCTTGTTATCTGTGAACGATTATTCATGCACAACTATACATGTTTTGAAATATATTTGCGTTAGCGATTCAGTATATTGCATTTACCTCATAAATGTCACACAGTCAATAACAAACAGCTTTAGTTTATAAGTTTTTTAAACACATGACTCCATTTCAACATTCTGCCAGCATTTTCTTTGTGGAATCATTACCAATTCTCTGTGTTAGAATTTGACCTTCAATATTGAGTCTCGTGATGTGTGATTGAGTAAGTCACATTTCTTTCATAATTCCTGAGTCATCATTACACCACTTGAATTCAACAGCCTGTCAAACGATGTTAAGCGCTCCTACATGATTCTTCAAATGGTGTGATTAGGTTAAGTAGTAGGCATAATAAAGTGTGATGAAAAATAAACAACAAGAGGCTTGTCAATAACTTGTCAGCTATTTACAAGTCATAAAGAATCAATTGCATGAGTCAAACATTCATTAATTTCTATGAAATAAACAAAGTTACTTATAATCACCTCTTAAACTCATGATTCTGAAAATGTTTTTCAGCAGAAACTTCAAGTGAATAATAATTTAACATAAATAGCCAGCTTGTTAATAGCTACTTTTAGGTCCAATAAGTTTTGACAGCTGCCAAAATATATTTTCTTGATTGTTTTGATCGATGCGATATTTTACTTTCCTCAAAGTTATGTTCATTTTGCTTCGCTGAATATTAGATTCTTTAATTGAGGAATCAAGTGGTCATTGATTCTTTACAAATTATTTTTCTTTAAAAACTGAAATATGTGATAGGCCTCCGTATAAATCATCGATTAATATTTCAAATGAATGTAAGGACTACACACACGAGACCAATGATTTCCTTTAATTTTTATCTGCAACGAATAACATTATCGGCTTATGAGTAGTTATTAGTTCGATGTTCAGATTTTCTTCACACTTGTAAACGCTGTGTATGAGATAAGAAAGTATTGTGTACCAGATCGCACATCAAAACGCGAGACTGAGTCTCATTTTTCACGGACCAGTGATTTATTAAGTAGTTGTGGTTTTATGAATTAATGCATATGAACGTATGGAGGACCTCGTTATAAAGTAATTTGGACAACTTGTAGCTCGTAAAATGACACAAACTAATCTTGTGATCAACAGTTATCACTAGTTTAAAAGCTTTAGTCACAGAATTGGAATTGGCTGGTGAGAAAAATGTACAACCTCATCTTACTTTGTTTACGAAATATCGTCGTTATTATGGAGATATTTTCATGCCTTCTATGTTGGTTACATTCAGTGATGACGTGCATTTCGTTTAAACTGTATACATTATTATGCGTACCAAATAAACAAATTAGAAGTTAACGAGAGTTGATCACACTTTTCCTCTGCTAACAAAACCGTATGAAGTCAGTCCCTTTCTCCCTTGTCTAGTAACCATTTACCATATACAATAGGATTCCACATTCCCATTGTCTTTTGAATGTTTCATGAAGAGAGCATTTTGTATTTTCATTTTCTGTATGATTACCTATAAGTTTAAGTACATTTTTCACTTTCATAACATGAAAAGATTTTATCAGTGCAGTAGATTATCTGAATGTACATAGGTCAGAAAAATCAGAGGCATAATAAAACATTTCAGACATGTATTTGCCTAAATTAGCAACTGTAAAATGTTTGGTTTTGAAAATGTTTCGTTATGTATAGATTTACGTACTATACCTAATTTCGTATTCACAGATTTTATTTTGTGTGTTATTAAGATCCACTACATCGTTGATCGTTGGACATCGAGACTGTTACCATTAATTCTTGTTATCGACAGATGTGCATCCTCAATTCATAACATTTCCTCATCAGTTCTGAATTCCAATACACAAAGTTAGCATCACAGATAGTCGAAAATACTGACAGCTTTATAAATCTGAAGTTAACGGACAATTATTCACACGTCTCAGATTAATATAAACAATCGCATTTAAAAACATTGTCACTGACACATTTCTAGACTACTTTCAGGTCATTAGCGCGTAGGAAATCTCTACCTTCGTTCCATTGATGTATATTGTGAACAATAAGGTCTCTGACACATTGATTGTAATTTCCACACTAACTACCCTCCTCAGTATTGATATTTTTGAGTCAACATTTGCGACTCTTTGCTGACCAATTGAGAATGACGTTGGTCGTATAGGTGAGGGATCACGAATGCCAAAAGAATATGATATATCTTATAGCACACTGTGTGATACTTCAATAAACACGAAAGATATGTGAAAGTAAAGAATTACAGGTATGTTACGTGATACGCAATACTTATTCATGAGGTAATGGAATTCGAGAGGCAGTCCATTTGTGACTCACATTTAAGAAGACAACTATGTGATTGTGAAATGGGGTTTAGAGCTTACTAATTATCTGTACTGCCCTCTAATCGACAGTCATATAAATCCTGAAACAATTGAAATAACCTCTATAAGCTTATGACTGTCAAAATTTTCAGGACGCCTTCCTAACTTCCATTATAGGCATATAACAGCTCTGAATTGAGAAAAACATGTAGTGTATATTGTTTTACTTTAAAGGTAGTCGGAGCAAAATTTACTTTTCAGGTTTCCTATGTCATTACCCGTACTTTTCAAAATCTCATTTAATCTTACAGAGATCATCGTTGAATGAGGAATTTTGTTCATTTCAACTGCTCATTGATTACATGTTACTTCAGGAAGACCCAATAAAATATCCTTGTCACTCATATCGCTGATCGTTCTCACTCTTTGCTCTGCCACACATGAATTTAATAAATGCAACCGTTATTTAAATTTGGTGCAGGTGATTTGAAATGACATTATAGTGTATAAAAATTTATTCCGACCTTAAAAATAATTTTTCTGCCTAATAACTAATGTGCTATTTTTAGGCCTAATGGACACTCAACTGTTTATCAGTCCCAAGTATCTTTGTGTGACATGAGCATATGTATTCCTTTCGAATGTGGTTTCCTCAAGTGTTAAACATATTTTAATAACATCCGCATCAATATCAGCTATTTTAGTTAAACACAGTGTCTAGTACACTCTCATGTTGTCGAAATGATAGGGCGTTGTATATTCCCCACTACTAACCCATCAATTATGATATCGCTTAGTCTGTGCAGTGTGTAGTGGTAGTGCAGTGTGTGTGGTAGTTCTACAACTAGTACTGAAGACGCCATACCAGTGTCAAATGTGTGGTGGCTCTTCAAACAAATCACAATATTAGCCTATCTGCTTGACATAATAAGTTAAAAACTCTTAACTTATTTTGTAATGTCAGCTAGCGTCATTTTTAATATCCAGGTTTTGATAGTTTATTGAAATAGGTGATGCTCGCATATCAGACGAGAGCTAAAGGTGAAAGCTTGTGATAGCGTGATAAAAATTGTGTTTAATGAGCTCAGGTAATTCGAAGATTGGTTTAGTTTGCCCTTTACAGCTATTGTTATATTTTATTGATGCCTAATTTTGATGAATCTATCTAAGGTTCTTTTGGTGAATGGAAGAGTGCTTTTGTAGGCAGACCATACTGCCACGAGATTTTGTATTTGATTTATATTCAAAGTATATTTTTTTGACCTAATAACTACACACTTGTTGAGAAGATCCACCAAGTGGATTAATTCATTCCTATCAGTTAGTTTCCTTACTGCTCCCTATGGTCTACATTCGTTTACTCTTAATTCGATCTAGCAAGTAAGAAAATAACATTCCGAGTGGGAGAATGAGAAGAGAAATTCAAACAGGAAGCAGCTGAGCGATAGCTGATTACCATTATTTAAATAACCCGTTGTACATCCGAACAAAATGATGAACATACGTGTTTGGATGAAGACTTCTTAAATTATCTAGTGGAATTAAAGATTTAGAGTTTGACAACGTCTTATTTAGTGACACCTTTGTAATCGAAGTATCCGAACCCAGTCATATCAGAAGTCAGAAATGAAGAGGTTCGAAGCTACATCTGAATGACTATCGATATATTAATAGCGTTTAATCTAAGCTGGCGAACCGTTGAAAGAGGTACGTAGCATGACGTACCCAATCCTGATCTGGTGCAGATGCTTGGCCGAGCGCTTTTAGCCAGATGAGTCTATTCGAACTAATGAGATCGAAATCAAATGTCGAAGACTTACTGAACTGTTAGTTTTCGGGATTTATTTACCGCCACGGGATACAAGGTGAAACGTGATGGTAGAATAACAGATTACGAAGCAACTGTTTAGAAAAATGCGTTGATTTATTTGCATAGATGTATTACAATTTTCCGTATTTACTTATTATTGATTCCGAAAGAATCTTAATAAAATATATGTGGTAATGTTTTGCGTGTCAAGAGATCAGAAAACATATTGACACAAATATATTCACAAGCACAACTCAGATATTTGACTGACTAATTTGAAACTTCCATTTTATTTAGTGTTCAACTATGCAGATCCTCAACTTTGTCCTTATACTTTATCTATTATCATACAGATATTTGATAGATGACACAAATCACTTATGGATAGAAAGTCATTAACTAGACTCTTCTACTGAATGGTAGTTTCGTGCAACAACGGCACTCTGAAAATCTTTTCCAAATGGATGAATAGAGAATGGTGAAGTGATTCTGATATCCATTTACGTAGGTTATTGGAATCAGAGAAAGATATTTCTCACTAAACTATTTGCAAGGGTATATTATGGTGTAATATGAATGGATACTTAACGGTAAGAAATGAATGTTTTGGCCAGTATATGAAGACATAGTCTGGAATAAAAGTTTTGGCACTTGGATTCGGTATCACCGTTAGTTATAGTCGTCAGTATCGGAATACCAGTATAACGTCGTCAGTTTCCTTTGGATGTCTACTCCTTTCATCAAGCCCTTATGCCTGAGATCAAAGAAATTTAGAATGCCATATTCAAGGACACATTTTTGACATGATTATATTCTACATTTCGTGTTATTTAAATCCATCAAGTAGTGTGAACTTCCTTGCTTCAGTAATGGAGAAGAAATGTGTCCAGAAACGTTCAAACTACTGACATGCCTTACCCTGAAATCACAGACAACATTACAGGGTTTAAATAAGTGTTTATGTGGAACGAGATTTAGGTTATGGTTGCGACCAGTGCAAGTAAATCCAATTATATGAACATGACAGATTTCCTGACACAGTTCATTCACATCTGTTTATGTCTTATGTAAAAGCTGAGATAAAGCTTTCTATCTCTGAAGCCGATTATGGATCAAGACCGCTATTTATCAGTTGCTTTCAATACACGAACTGATTACATACATCATCTCTTGAGCTACCTTATGTGACTAACGCGCTTGTTGATCTGAAAAGAGAAATTGTTTGCTTGAAGGAGAGCTGGTAGCAGCGTGTAATGTCAACAACAATCAGTGACCAAAATGTGAACTCTGAACATATGATTATGGAAACTGTTCCACCTCAACGAATATTCAGGTAATGTACAAAATGGGAGACAAATAAATGGTGTTGTGAGTAATTGTATTGATAAATACAATCACTGGCATTAGCCTATGTAAACATTTCAGAATATCACACAACGGATGTGTGTCATAAATATATAGGAATAACACTGTCTGCTCAACCTTATATTGGTTGTTTGAATCTTTGCAGGGATGTTTAAGACTGCCTTTGATCAGTCTGTTTTTGACAAGTGTGCATACTGTGCGGACTACTTCAAAGTTATCTTAAATAACAAGTGTTTAAAGCGCAGATAAATAATGGTAAGAAGTGGAATTTCGGACTCCTGTTTCATCCTTGGTACATTGGCGTTTGATGCGAACTGTCTACTAAAAAATAAGAAGTAGTATAAACGTTTTCCCAAAACTACGCCGATTAGACAGAAATGTAGGTAGAATATGTAAACTGACTCGCAGGCCATTAGCCAATGGAAAGTTTTGGCATACTGAAATATCAGGCACACATCATTATTGAAAAGGTCTGAGTCAATACTAACACAGTCATTCATAGACAAGAAGTCGAGAAATAATTAACATCTCACCAAACTCGCTTTATTCTGTGTTCTGAATTGCAATGTTTTCGGGCGAGTGACACATGTGTGACATATTTATCAAGTTAGAATGTAGTTCCGTGGAGATAGGCCAAATAAACCCATTTTGTAAATAGTTTTCGATGGCTTTTCCATTTATTTTGTTTATTTTCACAATCTGTGCATTTATCACTAAACGATTGTACTTGTTGTTTAAGTGTATGACCTTGAATACCGACTTCCGTTTTTGAATTACACATAGTAAAACACTGTTAACTGCTCATAAATAAATACCCTCTTATACACACGTGTCTCATTCTGTCATGCCTGCAGATATGATGATCGAACTATTAATTAACTATCATCTATATTTATAGACTGTTGTAACCTTCCCATCGTATTCTACGTCTGGCGAACTTACTGGACCCATATCTACCTCATTGGGACTATTAATTATCTCTAATTGTGGATTTCGGTACCAAAGACAACGGAACACGTAACAGCCAGCTGATTTAATAAAACGTCCCTGAACTTTTCATTGCGTTCATAACCTATAAGTTGTTTATTGTTACATTAACTTTAGGACGTAATGACTTTATTGCTATTTTTGGTTAATATAGTTTTTGGTCCACCATAATTCTACGTACTTTTACGTATCCGCTTCACAAAACTTTGAGTATATAAATTAAAGAACAGAAAAATTAGTACATCTTTTGTGTAACAAAATGAAATTACTTGGTATAATATGCCTGACAATCTTCTATGTTATTCATTTGCTTGCAATATTTTCTGACAGTAAGTCGAAAGGATGTTATATTATAATATCATGGTGACCTATAAAAGGTTACTATGTTCTTTGTTGTTTTGACCATAATGCCACCAGACTCGTAAACAGTTTATATGATACGGAACTCTAGTTAATCATGATTAGAAAAATACAAACTTCATTAGTTCAAACGTTAGGTCAGGTATTAGATTAACTTCAGACGCCTCGTTTCATAATGTTCTCTTTCACTTCTCATTTATATACGGCGATCTTTTTCCGTTGTAAATGCCATGGCAATTTGCTTACAGATTTTTGGAAACATGAATTTTATTCCTAATAAGTTAATACATTTCACGTTTGGAAATGTAAACAAAATGTTTCTGTAATTGTACAATATTGTGGGGTGAGTAATTTACTGTCTTACTTAAGGTTAAAAGACACTAAAAAGACACAGAGCACATTAGTAATAGGTTATTGAGATAAATCAAGAAACTTTAGTCAAGGTTAAATTGAGAAACCATTTCTGTTGTGTTGTTTAATAATAAATTCTTGGATTTTACCAAAAAATATCAAGCCATTTCTCTCTATATTTCGTATCTAATGAGATTCTTGAGTTTCAGAAATTGATGTATTTTGGAAAACCTAAGTCCATAGATGATACTGATAAATATTGTTGTACAAGTTGAATTCATATTTTAAGCAGTGTCTTAAACGTTAATGATTCTTTCACCACAGTGAAACATGAAAGCAAGAAGTATCAATTCTAAAAAGATAATAATGATTTTAATTCCTGTCTGGAATGAATAATTTGAATGAACGTACCAAAATAAATTGAATGAGACTTCAACTGGAAATCTCATTGTTTTGTTAATGTTCATGAGTATCGTCTGTTGAAAATTATAATCGTACTCAACACTTCATGAGTCATTGTAATAAATATATAATGTGAACTCATTTAAATTACCAGGTGCTGAATGGAGTGAGTCAGTTTACAGTTGTTTCAGTTGTGACCGCCTGCGAACACCACACGGCTTCATATCAGATGCTGATTGTTTGAAAATTGCTTGTCATGCGAACTATAACTGAAATGTCCAACATTTAATACTTAAATGTTGTCAATCAGAATTAGACAGGACTTGATCTGTTTCTTATGGCGAGATGTTATCAGTATGATTGAGTATCAGAGTTTTAAAGACTAAAATTACTTTTATGTAATACAGGTGGTAAAAGCTGATTTGAAAACAAGTGTGCCATGTTACATTGTCAATGTGTTCTTGCCAGTACCATACGAATTCCTCTTTATGGAATATCAGAACATGCTACTCATTTAGTGTCAATCACCCGACTCATTCCATAGAACATTGACTGATATCGTATCATGAAATGGAATCTAAGTCAAATTTTTCTATTGATAGAAATATATAATTAAAATTTAATTAATTAAAATACATAAATGTCTTCATTGAACCTTTATGAAGTTATCACATGTAACAGTAAGCTGAACCATTTTGAAATGATTCATTTAGTATTGTTTGTTTGAATCTTCCCACCGATGTTCTAGGACTGCAACTGGTCACTCTCTAATTGGCATCCATCTATGCTTACCATGCATTTTGAAATGATTTTCATTATTATTTTACTTTGAAATATTTGCATTTAGAAAGTTGAGTTTGAATATAAGATAGAATAAGTTTCTGGTAAGCGTATTCAACACTTCATGAGTCATTATAGTAAATATATAATGTGAACTCATTTAAATTACCAGTTGCTGAATGGGGTGAGTCAATTTACAATTGTTTTAGTTGTGACCACCTGTGAACACCACTCAGCTTCATCTATGATGTTGATCGTTGAACACTTTTCATAGAATAACATTTGCTTCTCTCAGATACGTAAAGTGTCATGCAAACTATAACTGAAATGTCCAACATTTAATACTTAAATGTTGTCAATCAGAATTAGACAAGACTTGATCTGTTTCTTATGGCGAGATGTTATCAGTATGATTGAGTATCAGAGTTTTAAAGACTAAAATTACTTTTATGTAATACAGGTGGTAAAAGCTGATTTGAAAACAAGTGTGCCATGTTACATTGTCAATGTGTTCTTGCCAGTACCATACGAATTCCTCTTTATGGAATATCAGAACATGCTACTCATTTAGTGTCAATCACCCGACTCATTCCATAGAACATTGACTGATATCGTATCATGAGATGGAATCGAAGTCAAACTTCGAAATGATTTTCATCATTTGACTTTGAAATATTTATCTTTAGATAATTGGGTTTGAATATGAGAAAGAATAATTTTCTGGTAAATGCTTTAAGCTGAGAGAAATAAAAAGTGCTGACGATCATATAACTTCGACGTTTAGTATAAATGCATTATATTTATTTTTGTTAAGTGTGTATGAATACTCAATTTGAAGTTATGATTTATTAGGACTCAACAATGACGTGAAAATTATATGAAGGTTTATATATAATGTAGGACCTCATAAGGACAGTATCTCACGTCACAACTTGCAAATACCTCTGGAATTTCAATAGTCTTCTATGTGGAATTAATCTGTAACACAAAACTAAAAAATATTGAGTGAATAAAAATAGAGTCAGATGTCATGTACTTTGTATCAGATATTGATAGACTTTACTTTGACCACTGCAGTAGATTTTTGTTATTATTTTCTTGTTGACTTTTATTTTTATATAATTACAATCGCCACTTTAATGAATAGCTACCAAAGCATTTCATTTAAATTTAAAAGTTCCTTACAACGTAGTGTTCAGCTTGTTATTATAAAAAGATTCATCTAGCTATTCGGATCAAGCTTGCCAGTTAAATGAAATACTTCAGCACCTAAAATACTATACAACATATTTCTGATCCCAAGAAAATGTTCCCGAAATTTTATTTGGTTACTTCAAAATGAGTGATCATCAGAAGACAGACGATTAAATGTCGGTGGTGCACATCAACTGCTTGTGAGAAAAATATATTAATCATCAGGATGAGAAACAGACCACTGACTGCATTGTAGATAGATATATTATTAAGTAGTATTAAAAAACGGTGAGTAGTTTATTTTAGTGAATATGAACGACTAATTATGAAAGACAGCATGTAGTAAGTTCTTCTACAAAGACCAGGTCTCAGACATTTTAAAGATCGGAGTAGTCCAATAATTGATAATGAATTTGTTTCCTCCGTTTTGTAAATAATCGCCATACATTTTAATAAATACAATATTCATTATTTACCACTTCTACAATAGACGAAGACGGAAACTGTAAGTAATTAGTAGTTATATTAATATGCATATTAACATAATACAACGTAATTCAGCTGACTTAAGATTTTATTTACAATGATATTACTGTTGACTGTTGGTTTGCTTATTTTTGTAGCAAAAATATGTTGTGGTACGTCGATTACATATTTATGTACACCAAGAGTTGATTCTTGATTAACTAAGAATAAAGTCGACTTCTTCATGACAAATCTCTGTTCATTTTGTGCTGCTAAACATCGGTAATGACTACGAAAGTAAAATATGTCTTTAACAAATGTGATGAACGGATCGTCTAGTGTAAGATAAACAGGCTATAAGTTAACATCTTTTCTGTTCTTAGTCGAGAATAAAAGAGATAAGATCATTGGGATTCACGCCACTATGATACTTAGTATTCTGTTATAAAGTTCATGAAGATTAATTACCAAAATCAATGCAATTAGCGATACAACCAAAACAAAGAATTAAACACTGACAGATTTAAGGTCAACAAGAACCAATCAACGTCGAGGTGCACAGGACAAGCTGTGAACCGTATGTACAGAAATTCGAACACTTCACTTCCACTCGAAGTTTGTGCTGATGATGTCGTCCAGAAAGACGATGACCACGACCATAGCATCCAACTCAGAGAACAAAACTCCTTCAAAATCAAATGGTTTTCAATGAATAAATATTAAACGAACTGTAGTTTAGTTCAAAATATTTGTTCATACATCCCATCAGATATTTTAAACTTCACATTTTAACTTTTGTGTATAAGACACTTATTATTAGGCCACGTTTGCAAGATGCTAACCTTCAAAAACGTTTGCTATTTCAGCTCATAAACTAGAAGAGATCCGTAAGTTGTTTTTGTTCTTAGTTCTCTGAAAGCAACTTTAGAAACATTTGAATATTTTTGTAGTGTTCGAAAATGGTTTCCAATTTGTTTCCATTACAAAATGAAAAAGATACGCATTAGTACATGTTTGTCTACATATGTCGTACGTTGTTATGGAACTATAAATTTGAGCCACTCTCAAACTCGTGATCTTCACTAAAGCTCAATTTTGAAACAATTCGTTTGTCTAACGATACTCGAGGGTCTGAAATAAACAGATTATTGATGCATTTCATAATTCAGCATCTGAATTCTGGTTATACGAAAGAGTTATTCACAGTATTTTCCGAAATTTTGCAACGGTTAAAAGTAGATCACTAGAATAGAATATCCTTCCAGTGCCTAAACGTACATTTGGATCTTGATGAAAAGTATACACTCTTTGAGATGGTTAATTTAATTTCGTCGCGTTGTTTCATTTGATTGAGATGGAACTTACATTCTCAATTATCCAAATATGTATCTAGAGGTCTAGATATCTAGAGAATAAATATTGTATTTTTAGTTTATTACGGGCTTTGCATATAACAAATCACATTTAAAACGCTTTGTTTTCTTCAAGTAAAAAAACTAAATGTAAGTTTTATCAGAGTTGATTCACGTTTCATTTAAAAATGAACGAGTATTTCTCAAATAGGGTGAAGAAACATTTTCCTCTATGAGATAAAGCTGAAATCTGTATTGTTGCAAGAATGTCCTTTTCATCATGTCTCAAATAATCCGTATGATTTGCGTCAGATCACAGAGATGTCGTAAAAGATCAATGGTCAAGTTATACATTTTCTCTTGCTTTATTTATCGATTTCGGAAGTATTGTAGGTCAGAATAGATAGTGTTTAATTCAAAACGGTTAACCAATTCAACAACACTATGGTGTTAAAACTTTTCAACTTATGTTATTGGACTTGAATGGGTGTTATTCAACAAATGAAATCCTGACTACAATTGATCACATGCTTCTTTGCTCAGACATTCAATGTCCGTACACAGTTAACCACAAACCCAATTATAAAATTATTTAACTGGAACTTATAATGGATACCTGAATTGATAATATATTACTCTTTAGAAAACTAGCTTTCATTAAGATTTATTGAAAAAGACGTCATCGACATAAGACAAGCGTTGGTTTCGTTCAATGTTAATTTTGAATACATCACTTATTTCGATGTAAATGTGCGAACTAGATTGGCTAAATATCCACTACTTGTTCATACACTATTTATTCATAGTTTGTCAATGAATATCTGTGTTATTTGTTGTTGTCCTTTAGTGAAACGATGTAGAGTCCTTGAAGAGAATTCGATCAACATGCAGTACGAATATTAACATATACGAAATTGCCTGATTTCTAAATTGATCTTCAACTTTCCTCATGTTAGCGAATGATGGTTTTTTAGTATAATCTTTTAGTATGATAAACTTAATTTAATTCATTAAATGACTCAGTTTTATTACTCAACTATAAAAGGTAAACATACTAGACAATCGAATCTTGATAGGTGTCTTGAAATTCAATTCACTCACAATGTCGAAGCAGTCAACATGATAGCTGTTATGTGTTGTTATACAATGTCGACAAAGGTAATATGATTAGTTCTAATGAAGAGAAGAAATAACCATTTTTAATTTACCATGGTAATACTAGAGTATTATTAAAATTTTCAGACCAATTACACTATTAGTCTGATCAGATATTGTGGAGAACAGACTTCTGTCGTATTCAGCATCCCAATTAAATAAGTAATGGTTTCTAAAAGTTACAAATGAATAACTCTTATGAAACTACATTTGTAAAGAATAGCAACATTTGTAGTATTTAGGAATGATACCAGGTGCCTCATAACTAATGTTTTGTGACCAAGATTATAGTGATTGAAATGCTAGAGTTGTATACACTGATGATGAACATCTATGCTCAGTACTGATATTACTCAACCATGAGGCTTCCGTAAGACATGTTATGTTATATTGTTGAAAATAAACATGGTAACTACAATTATTCTAATGTCAAAAATTTAAATTTAAAATTATAAGGGTGAATGAACAGATCTAAATATTTATATTTGATAATAAACACTTTCCACTGGACAGTTCACTTTCACCCATCTTTTGTATTTAGACTCTTCTTATTTATCCACGTGCATGTTGTTGATCATACATCCTTCCCCCTTTTGATGAACCCAGTTTCATTGTTTAGTTATCCTTACTTAACTCTAAATCTAGTTAATATATTCCGAAGAGAATTACGTATGCTAACTTTGAGGACTATTTATGGACCAATATGATACGTAGATTTCTTATTGTATAATTGTTAAGTAACTTAACTATTCATATTCATGTTCCTTTGATTATGAGCTTTATTTTGACCCAAAGTTTATTATTATACGAATCAACATTCCTGAGTTATACCCAGTCTATCAATTACTGTTCCCCATATTCACAACCACATTTACCTGAATCTTGTACAAATGCTATTTTCTATTTCATGGTACTAAGTGGTCTGTCTGTTTGGTATATAAACACAGTACGCTTGAAATAAATGATTCATATTGCAGAGGCTGTTATTGATGTTCTGGACTTAACTGGCTGGGCTAGGCAGATAGCAGGACCGACAAGTACTTAGACTGCTTGTACGGGTTTCACTGCCCTCTACTTGACGGCATCACCGCTTTATATGTAAACAAGGCACAGACATTATCACACCAGTATTGGAGATGAACACAACGTTTCCGTTATTGGGATGGTTGTCGGCTTGGTAACTATTCTAGTTGTTCCAACTTCTGTCGTTTTATTACCGGAACAGCGTGCATTAATACGCACAACAGTGAATAGACTATGGTTACTTGAAAAGCTGTCCACTACACTGTCTGTTCCCTTCAGTCTACATCTGTTTTGGGTGTCTAATTCAAGTTGCAATCCAAGTTGGTAAAAATGGCTATAAGACCATTTACCTGTTTCCTGTGGTGGATACAGTACTAGCTCATTGCACATTTCATGAGTATCACAAGTGCTGTAGGGAACCAGAGAACAAGTGTGGACAATCGAATGTATTTGAACACTAAATTATAGAATATCTTATAAAAATCTGAGAACCATATAGTAAGAACTTCATTTGTAAAACGTTAATCAATTGTCTGAAACTTGAATATTCCTTTTGTAACTGTCAGTCAATCGTCTCCGACTTCACTGTCTCTTCATTTCCACACCAAACATTGTTTGTTCTTGTTCTCTTGTCTTTTGTCATCTCGGCCTTCTTCCTCCAGACATTTCACTTTTGATTGGTGATACACACTACTTATATCTGTCAACATCAGTAACATATACCACAGTGCGGTCCCAGATACCTAATTTTCTTACCACCTCTGGTCATGCATTATCCGGTTTACTTGACTTGGGGAGCTGAATTGTCTACAGCTCTGTGGCATTGATAGTTCTTGGCAAAGGGGTTTGGACATTCCGTACAGAACGTCACGTAAAATATGGTGCTCATGCATCTGAGAGTAGCTAAACGGAATAGTGCTACAATTATTGACGAGGTTGTGTTGAGAGAGTGAATGTGTCTATTTAGCGGCTTTAATTTGCTCTTGCGTGCACAGTCATTTCTAATAGGTATCAGTTTTGAGTGATTCCGTCCTGGATTTCCAGAACAAGGACCTAATGTTTTTACTCAACCAAGATTTGCTACCACAATGTGTTATGTAGTCAGCTTCATGTCTTTTGTTTTGATCTTTTTGTGGAGCTTATATACGTGTATTTGCATGGGATTCTTGACGACAAAGGGTTTCTTTCAACCATTCGATCCTGAAAATGTGAGATCTGTGTACTTCTTAGACGTTGTTTGTCTTTTCGTCTTTCTTTTAGTGACCTTTTTGCTAGAGAGATGGACGATATCTACTATGTCTTGATTGCTTGCTACTCGACTTGGTGGAGTGGCATCAGTACTTAATTTGTTGGTGTTTCAATCAACATCTACATTTCTGGAGATGTAATCACTTCAGTAGCCTATTAATGTATTTCTGGTTGTAATATCTCGTTCCAGTTCTCTTCAGACGTTGTGCAGTTCGACTGAAAACTCTTGCTCCTATATCTCTGACAAAAGGTTATATTATGCCCGATAGTTGAGTTTTTACAACAATTGTTATTTCGAATTTCCTCTTACATGATAATGAACTTATTGTTGTCAACAAAAATTTTTAAATGGAAGGTTATTGGATAACACGACAGCGTCGCTTTCTTACGGAGGTGCAGACCAGGTTGCGTATGTTGAGGGAGTGTAGTATGGATCTTTTAGTGACGCTTAACGAAAAAGTATCTGGCACATTATACACTTTGGTCTTTTGAGATGATATTAATCGCTATATCCCTTTTCAGGCAATTTCGCCTATCATTAATTCATCTATTTTGATGTGTTTCACATCATGATTACAATGGTCGCCCAATGAACATGTTAACTGCATTAGTGCGTCTTATTTTGAAAGTTATCAATAATAATCCTCATATTCTCAATGTTTTCCTTGTTCTGACTGTGGCCATTTTCCACATCACGGGTAATATTCAACGTTTTAACAAACAGAATTTCAACTGTAGAGGTATTGGTTCCTAGCCACACGATCTCTGAAGTTGAACGTATAAGTACAAATACTTTCTCGACATTTCCAACTTCATCTTGTAATTATTTGTTAAATGGAAGGATAAATGTGATGATTCCCTTTATTTCTATCGTTTATGAATCGATTTAGATACAAACTCCTAACTTCGCTATTAAAATATTTCTCTGAAACTGATTTATGCATCAACTTTCGAGTTTTTTTTATCGAAAGTTGCAACTCAATTGTCTTTAAAGGCTGAATTTCGTAATTAAGTCGACTTTCGATAATTTTCTAAAAAGTAGAATTATATCCCAAATGGAACTACTACCAATGAAGTTAAATAAATGTTTTGCTGAACGAACTACTTTGTAGCAAGAGAGGTCAAAAGTTCCTACGGGTTTCAGAGAGTCATATTTTAGCAGTTACTTGATTAATAAAAAATATCCATATGAACAAATCTCAGTTAACTGTTAGGATGAAAAGTTGACAGAAGCTTGAGTTTTCTTGAAACCTTACATAATATGATAAATGAAAAATGTTCCATTTATAATCATCATGCAAAGTTTTTGCTTCAGTGTGACTATTCTACATAAGATGCAAATCAAAAGAAGAAAATGATTTGTTTAATTGATTGTCTCAAGATAATATAAGATGAATGACAACAAGTTAACTTGTATTCATGATGACATGGTAAGTAATAATCTGTCATGATTCAGCATTCCGAAAATTCAAATGAATCACATCGAAGAAATAAGCATTCCGTAAGTTACACTAAAATCTACGGATTGGAATGTAAGAATGTTCTTCAAGAGTATGAACAAAATCCACACAATCTCGAAGATTCAGTCAAGTACATACTTTAGTCTGTGAAAGTCATGAGTGATATTTTGTTTGAAAGCCTCGATCTATGTTTCGGATAATGATAATGTTAATATGACCAAATATATAGTCTTGCTGCTAAATGTTCTTCCAAAGTTATTTCATAGATTGTCAAATTGAAGATTATTTGTCTAATGGTCGGATAATTTAATGAGCGTGATATCAATATGTGGATGGGAATTTAAGTTCACTTTATGTATGTATATAAGGCTACAACATTAATGATGCATAAACTGTATTTTGAATATCTAGATAAGAATGTGTGAAGCTTACTAGTTCGATATTCTAAAAAGAATAAGATGGAAAATGCCTACAGTAATAATAATAACTGAATTTATGTTGATTGTAACCATTTTTGTGTTACAAATATATCACACCAATTGTCACAGAATGAAAAGCCAGTTAGTAAAATTGATCATTTAAATGTTTGCAGATTACAGTAGGCTTATCAATAAATATGCATAATAACTCCAGTTGTTTGCTGAGATACGCGATTAAGTTTGCTTCGGACGTATCATCTCAAAAACATAAATCGAGCGAAGAGAACTTACGTTGAAATTTGTTACCTTGGTAAAATTTTAAGAAATTATGAATGGTCAATATGAAGTTTACATGATAAAAAATTGTTGAATTTTAAAGTCAGATGATCACTTGTATTTCGCTAGGAATGTATCTCATAAATTATGAAAATTATTTCTTATTTTTCATCTGAGTAAGAACAGTTAATTATTGTGTACTTTATATCTTGAATTGATCTTTTCTGATTGATTTTGTTTGACAAAATTTTTTTCGACGGGTTGATGGTACTAACCCTGTGCTCAACCCTCCCCTTTCATCTGAGCTTGGGAGTGGCAGTAACCCTGGAAGGGCTACAGCAAAGAACCTAGCAGTGAAATATTGTGAACGAAAGTAACTGGTGAAGAAAGAAATAAACCAAGTTGACCATCGAGATTCAAGATCGGTGAAACAGATAGGAAGAGCCTTTTGAATAATTCTTGAATAAAAAAGCCCTATTGAATTCACCAAACGTCGAAGCAGCACCTATAGACCTTTCTACGGATGTCACCTCTTCAATGATCTAAGAAATCAGCACAGCCATCAGGCAACACACTACATATCCTATTCAGGGTAACATGAGATGGCAAACAAGTGCTGATACACTGGTTAAAGATAGTGCATCAAGATACAAAGAAAGGATTTCAACAAGTGTGGTAGATACAGAGGCATCACACTGATATAAATAGCAAGAACATTTTTTAACAGGATATTATTCAATGGAATGAAAGATTTAATGGACTCAGAGCTTTGAGATAAACAGACTGCATCTCGTAAGGATCGGTCGTGCACAAGTCAAACTGCGACACTACGGATCATTGTTGAACAATCAGTTAGATTGAATTTTTCTCTATCCGTCAATTTCCCTGACTATGAAAAGTACTGGACAGTATGGATAGGATAACCCCATGGAACCTTCCTCGACACTATTGTGTGCCCGAAAAAATGTCAACATCATCCGGAATTCATACGACGGACTGTATTGTAAAGTGGTGCATGGAGGATACCTGATGGACTCATTTGAAGTGAGGAAGAGAGTCAGAAAAGATTGCTTACTCTCTCTATTCCTCTTTCTTCTGGTGATCGACTAGATTATGAAGACTTTCACGTCGGAGTGCAAGCACGGAATGCAATGGATAGCTTGGATGCAACTAGACTATTTGGACTTCTCAGATGACCTATCATTTCGTTATCATACACACCGACAAATGCGATTGAAGCCAACCAGTGTAGCCACAGCCTTTGCATCAGTAGGTCTCAACCTACACAAAGGAGAAAGGAATATCTTGAAATACAACGCAAGGAGCAACAACCCATTCACACACGACAGCTTAGCCTTGAAAGGAGTGAAAAGTTCGACTTACCTGGTCATCGTCAATAATAAACAAGGAGGATCTGATGCAGATGCGAATACAGGGATTAGGAGAGCGAGTACGGCATTCTCAAAATTAGAGAACATATTGAACTAAAACAACTGTCAACCAATAATTGACTCAGAATCTTCAATACGAACGTCATGATAGTTCTGTTCTACTGAGCTGAAACTTGAAGAACTACTATAACCATCATCAAAAACGAACAAGTGTTTATAAACAGTTCTCTATGCAAGACACTTCATCTCCATCGGTCAGATACCACAACGAACAATCTACTATAGTGAATGGATTGTAAAGTGTGGTCGATAAACGAACCCGCCAATGACAACAGAAAATGTCCACCGCCACACTAACTCTCTTTGGCTTTGTACGACTGTGGTTTGCTTATTCATCAATCATAATTTTGTATTTATCATGAACGTTATTAAGTTGGTTAACTCATTTTTCTTATCCTCCAGTTACTGTTTGGCATGTTATTTATGTCTTTCTTTTGCCCCGTTAAATAGACTGTACTAATTCTGTATTTTGTATACTAACGGTGTTACTTTACGTTCTAGAAACGAAGAAAGTTTATCAAGCCAAATAGCTTACTTGTTCTGACTTTGCTTAAGCTAAGACTCTCTTCCTTACAATCTAGGGAACAGTTTAGATTTGTATCTGTAGAAAATTACTCCCTACACAGGCCAACTTCCACCTGAAGAAGAAGTTGAGAAAAGACACTGGAAATGGATAAGACATATATTGCTAAAGTCATCAAACTGAATCACATCGCAATCCCTAACTTGGAATCCAGAAGGAGAAAGGAAAGCAGGATAATCAAGAAACAAATTGCACTGTGAGTCGGATGGAGACATCAAAAGAATGAGTAACGATTGGGAAGAACTGGAAAGGAGAGTCCAGTACAGAGCTAGATGAGGAATCTTGGTGTTAGGTCTATGTTCCTCTACTAGAGGTAACAGGAGTATGTAATTAAATGAGTTAATGTATACTATTTGAGGAGTGTGAATGGGAAGTTATTTTTCTCTCGAAATTCCTAAAGGTGAAGGAAATGAATAATTGTCATGCAGTCGAAACAGTTTTCTAAACTAAAACCAACAATAATGTTATAAATGTATGTTCAGCTCCTAATAATGCATCAAAGTGTGATGGATTTTATTAGAATGAGAATAGTTAGAATAATCTTACAGGTAGAATTGATTAGCTGAACTATAATGGTAAAAGTCAAAAGAAAAATAAAATTAAACAGAACTCATTCTTAATGATGAATAACCATGACTAAATTATTTTTAAGAATTACAGAACATAGTATTACTAACTTGCTCAAGACACATAAACGTCAACGTATACACGCTTTCCAAGTATATGAAAACTTAAACCATCTCATTGATTCTATGATGTTGCAAATTAGTGAACCGACTAATTGAAGATCGATCACGGACAATAAGACCTAACTCGTGAGCGAACCGTCTCACGGTTTAATTGAGTAACACTTATTACGTACAAAGGGCTTCTAAATAAAATTACTGATAACGTGCGTGATAAAAAGTGAATTAAAAATTTATTTGAATTCCCTGAAGATTTGTTATCGACATTGTTTTTGAACAAATGGTGTTTTTGAGGGTCAAACGGTTTTATTTGGTCTTCTTCCAGATAGTTGTGGTATGTTGACTCTACACTGTTACTAATTAATACTTACTTCTTGAAACAATTGTAAATATGTGCCTGTACTTTCCGTCACAGAAACAACAGTTCATTTTACTACGTTGTATATTTGGCTAAGTTACCAAACTTCTTGCTTAACGAGCTGTATTGGATAGATTTACAAATATTTTAAGATATAAACATACAAATAATACGAAGTTTGGGACCTGTGTAGAAAGCATATAAGCATAAATTGTGAAACCTTTGTATTTGTTCACATTAAGCAACAGTGAACGGATAAACACATGGTAAATGATAAATTTGTACATTAATTATGATATCCTCCTATATTGTCTCGTCCCAGTACTTTCTCTGTTAAGTTCTTACTTATTAATCTATCATATCTTTTTTGTTAATTTCAGTTTCTACTTCGTTTTCTTTAAGTTAGCCAAATATATATTCTACAGTTTCCAAGAGTAGAACAGTTGTGAGTAATAATTGTACATTGTTTATACCTTAGTAATTGAAATTTTGATCTCGTAAACAAATAAGAAGGAATCACTAACACTCTGTTTGCTCAATGTTATCAATATAGTTACCTATCACTTAGCTTTATTATGATATGTTGGTTGATTCGTATCTAAAATTGTCCTCAATTGGATACCCGGTATGTGTACCTTCGGTATTCCATACAATTGAGGCAGATGAGATCACGCTGGCTCAATCATTTTGTATAAACGTGAAAAATATATTTTGTGCTCTCTGGTCTTCTTTCAAAACCTGTTCAAGTCATTTTCTATCTTATTATTCAAAACATTCTGGTCAGTTAGTTCTCAAAATATTAATTTGTGGTCTAATATTGAACTAATTTTGTCAATATAATGTTCTTTACTCAGATCTCTTGTTATGTTTTATAATTATTAAAGTTTCCTCATTCACGTGCATTTAAGTAGCTTCCCTATGCTTCTTTGTAGGAACGTTTCTGTGGTTACATTTATCATTCGTAAACTGATAACGAAAGCCTAGAAGATTTGATTCTCTGTGTTCTGCTTTTTGATAAGAGTTTGTAGCTAGATCCTGTATAAGACTATAATAACGTAAACAGAATGATTACAGGTACCGAAGAATTTCACTCCTAAGGATAAAATCTCTAGTTTTTAATTCTGGTTTTAAAATTCTGGTTTTCCAGACCTTTTGGCTACTAAATGAGTTTTTTCTTTGCTTTCTGCTCTGTTAACTCCATAATTTGCTTCATAAGTGGAGTTCTCAGATCGCTCAGTAGGTCTTCTTCAGTACATTTCTTGGAAGAACATTCATCTGTATGCTCATCGTCATTTTCATTCAAAGCACAGAGTTTCAGTGTCTTTCTATTTGTGTATACATTGTTCCGTGAAAACGATGTACAGTACAATTTGGATAGTGATCTGATTAGATGCAGATGTTTATAATCTATACATCAGTTTTCGTCTTCGTGAACGTATGACGCCACATCTACAGTTAAGATTGTATACGTTTAATTGTGTAAAGTCCTTCAGTTAATTTAATTAACAAACAGTGTTATTCGAACAGTAACAATTTCTCACTGATCTTCAACGTAATGGGTTGTTCACAAAATGTGATTTTTTTATAAAAATCCCCAATACACGAAAACACTAACACACAAATTAAAATACTTCCGAAACCACTCAGTTTTGACTGACGATATTACTCGAGATTAAATACATTGATAAACGATAAGGCACACGTACTGTCATAGGATCCTGTATCTATTTATCAGGAAACAGAAAAACAACTAATGTGTCTTTTAACAATTTCAGAATAATTGAATTATTGTATATTTAATTGAGACAGACGTTTTGAGAAGAAATTTACGCTGGTTAACTATAAGCCTTGGATACATTCAAAAAGACAATCTGAATACATTTCAAAGTAAAAAGTCATAATATGCATTTCGGTATATTGTATCTCGAAGGAAAATTTAACTTTGATTAAGTGACATCGTAAAGTATTTAGATCTTGTAAATTCAACAGTCTTTTTGCTTTTGTACCATTTTATGAAAATATAATAAAACTCATAAAAGATTTAAACTGTCTAAATTTCAATTGCGTAATTTTTAGTATTCACTGCAAGGTCAGTTATACGTCACTCTTCATATAAAAGAAATTTAAATTTTCAATTGAATTTGTGTGTAGTTCATTCGATCATCGTAGATTTGAAATGAATCTGACTCGTAACGTACTAAATAGTCTCAGTAAGCGATTCCTCTTTTTCATGATGTTACAAGGAAAAGCTAATATGTGATATGAAAGAGTATTACCATTTTTGATAAGCAACGGAAAGAGTTTTACAACTATGTAAAATCAGCTTACATCCAGAATAGAATGAACCTAAATAAAAGCATTAGTTAAACATTAATAAAAATCATAAGTGCCTATGACATGAGTAGATAATATTTATGTAAATAAAAAATATGAGTAAAACATAAGTTATATCATTTTCGTTCTGACACTTTCAGTACATATTCTTCTACTTTGCCGTTGTTTCTTTTCACTGTCTAAGTAACGTTTGATGAAATTGTTGATTGTAAGTGTGCCATATATGAAGTAATCATCGGTCGTCTATCATTTGTTTCAAATTCATTTTACTTGAAACGTAACTTATAAAAACAGTATCTATTCTGTTATCCTTTGTATTAATGTAAACTAGTCAGTCGATATATAGACAAATAAATGTTATTACTGAATCAAATCAAAATACGTTTCCGGATACCTATGTCCAATTTGGTTTTTCACTCAGTATTTTCAATCTGTGATCTTTTACAGACTCAACAGTTCATCCTGAATGTACTACTTCGAAGAACTATGATCTTGACGATAACTTATTTAAACGCTTATTCCTTGGAAGCTACTTTTTTCCCACTCTAAGACAATAGAAGTAGAACTCAGTGAGAACAATCAACAACAAAGTCTGTTTCATTGAGATAGGTGAAACGAAATTATGTTGTCAGATTGTACTGTCTTGTAGGCTTCGCTCTTTCGTAGAATTACATTACTGTTGAAGAACAAACAAATGGTAAATTTATATATAAGTTTTTAGGCAGATGGGTGTGAAATTAACAACTCATACTATGGAATAGATATCTCGCAAGTCGTTCAGAAACGCTGATTACTCACAAAATCATTTCATGCCTTAAAATCGAAATGTGTGTCAAGTAATTAACTCGGGATCTAATGACTCAGTGATATACTGAATGAAAAACAGGGAGACATTTTGTTTACGAGTCATCAATAATTTTCTTGTAATGAGGAATCTATTAGTGTTAAAAATTATCTGCGTAAAGATCATCTAATCCACTGTTCACTAGAAAAATTATATGTTGACATTTCAAATGAGAAAAAACGTTTGTGCGAAAAACTGAAATTCTCTCGGACTTGTTATGGAAAAATTAGAAATTTGAAAATGCTGAATAAATAAATAGATGTGATCAGCATGCAATAATACATTCCATAGGGAATCTTAAGACTGTAAAATCTCTCCCATTATTTGTTCGCTACATGGAGGCATACTGCTCCTCTCAAAATGCATTAAATGTTCTACCACCTGTAAGTGTATCTTACTCCACAAGTGAGATTACAGGAACTTTACATGTTTAACCACTTACCTGCTGTCACTTTACATTAACAATGTCCCTAGCAACCTTAACTTATTTGAATAATATCTAACATAAACAGTGGTAAACCTGACCGACATATTTCGGCAATCATTGCTTTGTTGTTCTACTTTTTCTAGTTGTAGATAATTATCAATAACTCGTTCTGGCACTGGAAATAACCTTAAAGAACAACGTTCATAAATCATCAGGCTATCCACTTAAGAAAAAACTAAAAATTCCCTGCTGATGCATTGGATTGCCGTGATACATGTCATAAATGCACTACCTGAATAATTACTGATTTAGTAAACTTAGAACAATCGTATATCAGATGTTTGTTCTCTAAATCAAATATTGCTATTTATATCAAATTGATCATGCCTGTAAACTGGTGTGAATTCTGAAATTATTATTTTCAGAATCTATTATTAATTAAATAAAACTAATCTATTAGTAAATTGTTATCAGATAAATTACATCCACGTTGAATTATCAGACTGCAATAACTGACAAATATTCATATATCACAAAATGTTCATGCGAATCACGTTACCTAAAACCATCGAAATCGCTTGCTGAAAAACATCTCACTGACTAGTATAAAACAATGTACACTGGTTGAAAAGTGTATTCATCAGAGTTTTAAAAAAAGTTTCTGAAACATACTTATAACGGTTTGTCCTGAAAGTAAGAAAAAACAAAGATCAAACTAGCCGAGATACTACACATCTAATTTTGAAAATAGTTATGATCATAGTTCAATCAATTAAAGTACGGTAAATGACACAAAATGAACTTCATTAACGTACCATTGTAACCTAATAGTTTCAAAAGAAAAACGAATAAACTCTAAATAATTGTAATAAATATTCTCATTTTGAAATTTCCAACGATAACATCATTTCAGATGAATTGGATAAAGTTCAAAACCAGTTAAGTTAGAATGAATATTGAACGAAATTCATCATCAAACATATAAAAGAAATGAAAAAAATACCAAGTGCATTTACCTTCCCAAAGGTATCGTTTTTAAACTTATAATTGCTAAATGACACTATCGAGAAAACAGCAAGTCAAAGATTGAGAAATGGGATGCAGTAAACGCTTACTACAATCGAACTGAATGGTGTTTTCTGCAATCGCTCTGCAATGAGAATCATCAATAAGGACTGACTGGATGAATCCGCTTTATGAATGCATATTCATCAAAGTGGCAGTTATAAAAAACGTACAGTTCGGCGAGTTCCTTGTAGTGCACCATCCTTCTTCGTTCAGAAAGGGATAGATCAGAGTGATTAGGAGTTCTATTCCCAGTCACCTAGTGGGCATAGAATATCAAGTTGACTTGAATAGTTTTAAAGTATACCCGCCATATTCTATGAAATCCACCTTCTGGTGTACGAGCTCATCTTTTGAATATTTCTGAAGCTACGGATATAGATGTTCACAAATCTATCCTTTGCAATAGCAGAAAAATTGTTCTATCACTTTCACTACCTCAGCTATCTGTATGGGAATGAGTTTTAACTGAACTTTGATTAAACCCATTCATTCAAAAATCAATATCTAATTCTCCATTATTTTCAACTTCATACTTTTACATATTCTCGACTTTCTTCTCCTAATTCCAATATAACTACTATAATACTGAACATTCATCAAAATATTTGTTATTTTTTAAAATATTACGTAACATGGAGATTGCTTAATATAAATTTTTTATCAGTAATAAGCAAATATGGAAGGTGGATAGCACTCGAATGCAGGATGTACGCTTCATCTTATTCGGGATTTATCAGCTAGATGCATCTGCATCTCAGAGTTGATGTTCACTCTGGGACTCGAATCCAGTACCCTTCGCTTCAAACGCTATCGTGTCATCCACTTAGCTACTGAGTCCTGATAGCCACTAGCTAGTCCAATGGGGTGAAGTTTAAATTCATTTTGTATTGTTTGTCAATATCTAATCATTGATGTTTAGGATTTCAGTTTATCAGTCACTTATAATGCTTGTGAATTAAGGCAATATCGATGTGATCCGCACAGAATGGAACTGATCAATTGAAGTCCTAAACACCAATAAGATTTAAACTTTTATATTATTTATTGAACTGACTGGAAAACTGCTTTCAGAGGATGATACTTTGGGTATTTTTACTCTTTATAATCCTGTGATTTAGTGGTGATAAGCAGTTGTCAAAAATGAAAGAGTATTCCATACGACACTCAAATGAACTCACCAACGCAAAGCTTGACTGTTGGAAATCAAACGTAAATACCAGTGAAGTTTATCGTTATACGATTCATTAATTTACATTCAGTTAAGTAATTACGAATAAACCAGTAAAACACGTCAGACCAGTTATATTTACTTACCATCTTTATCTGTTATCAAAACAGTAAAATAATTATTACTGAACATTGTGTGACAGAAGTAACCGAAGATTATTTAAAATACTGACTTTGTAGTTCACTATATTACAGTATAAAACCTTAGTCACCTGGATAGAGTGGTCCTTAGAACCCAATGGGCGGTCGGGATATTTCATTCACATTACATGCTGTTGAAACAGGACTCTGTTATTTGACTTTAAGTGTATTCAAATTAATGCGATCAAACTGTCCTGGATTTTTTCGGTATAAGTGTTTGTGGAGATTGCAATATTTTCACGGTTGAAATCACAAATCATCATGGATCGATTGGAGTTAGACACTAACACAGTTGGATGCCAGCTCAATGGTCTGGAGGTTTAGCGTTCGCGCGCAAAACTGAAGGTTGCGGGTTCGAATCTTAGGTTCGGGATCGTGGATGAGCACCACTAAGGAGTCCCGCACTGGGACTAAATGACAATTCAGAGCTTTGGGGTTTACAGTGTTGGTCTAGCTTGGATGATTTCGACTGTAGGAAGTCCCGAATTTTCTTATGCTGAAATATATTACTGCGCATAGACAAGCCCCCCGTGGTTTGACACATTCTGCACATTACACAAAAGGACATGACAATTGCTTATTTGCTTAATTATCAGAACATGGATGTTGAGGAATCGTAAATGAAAATCGTAGATGAATGCCATTGGTTACAATGACCGCCGCGTATGTAGAAAATTGGGATATAATGTCAAACATTGAACACCGAGTTGTAATCATATTTGTAAAAGATACGAAGCAAACAAATTCGAGTTATTCGTTGGGGTGAACAAAACTGCTAACGATTATCTCCTGACTAATTATAAGTTTTACTGGTTGCTCTGCTCTGTTTACTTCTCAACGTAAATAATCAGAATAGTTCCTTCGTTATTAAAAGTTAGCTGTAATTCTGCTTCTGAAAGGAGGTGGACTAATAAAGCGTAAGTAAATTCATCATATTATCCTAGCAATTCTCTGTCTTCCCAATACTGATAGCTTTTCACGATAGTTATTTTAAAAAAAGCTTTGATATTGTTTGTTTAAAGTACAATTGATTTCTAACTTTCAAAATAGTTTGTTTTCTGATAAAAGATTTAGTCTTGAAAGTATGAATATGAGATTATTTCGAAGCACTGTGATCAGCAGATTTATCGACTCTACGTAGTTCAAAAATGGATTGCTTCTACGAAGTCACACAGGATTGAAAGACATTTTTGCATTGAGGCTAACACTATTAAAATATATTCTTTAGAAAACCTATGTCATGCAAACGACTGCAAATTGTTGTTGTAAAATAAGACGAATTCAAGTTTCTAGACTTTGGAACTGGATATATGAATCAACTCTTTTTATCTTGAAAATTATATACTTCATGTATAAAAAAAATAACATAGTGCAACATCTAAACTCTGTGAAGTGTGAAATGTGAAAATAAATCGTCATTTAAAACACTTACATGTTAAATTAAAGAATATTATTTTGATATAGCTTATTAACAATAGATGGGATTCAGCTAGCAGTGGAGTTCAAAATCCTCATTTCGTCATACTTACCACTCGTTAGCTCAGTGTACATGCAACCCAGAGTTTATGTTTTTGCTGGCTTTTGAACCGCATCTCCTATCGCTACAAACGAGAACGCGATATCAACAACAAATATGTGATGCTGAGATACCCATAAGATAAGCGCCAAATAACACTTATCCCGTGTCCATGATTATAGTACTTGCCTCATAACATCTAATCTACATAAACGTGTATCATAATGATGATGTAGACACAGTCCGCATCGGATGTGCGTAAACCAAATAAGACATAAAATTTCCGTAAAAATATCATCAATGCGATAAATCAAAACTTCACAAATCGAATTAAGATATAGTTATTTGTTAAACATAACTCCGCCTGTAGATCCTCCGGGGGCCACTGCCGGTCCCAAGCCCAGGTAAAGGAGGAGGGTTGAGCATAGGGTTAGCGACCCCATTCCGTAGAAAACCAACTCACTAAAAAACACTTACTAGAAAATCTTATTCAAAAGTTTCTATTACAAACGCAACTACAAATGCAGGAGAAGACGACCAATGTAGCAGCAGCCTTAGCAGCAGTAGGTCTCAATATAAACAAAGGGAAAAGCATGACTCTCCGATACAATACAACATGCACCAATCGAATTACACTTGACAGAGAAGCTTTGGAGGATGTGGAAACTATTGCATATCTGGGCAGCATCACTGATGAACACGGTGAATCTGATGCAGATATGAAGGCGCGGATCGGCAAAGCAAAAGCAGCATATCCACAACTGAAGAACATATGAAACTCAAATCAATTGTCAACCAAAACCAAAATCAGAATTTTCAATGTAAATGTCAAGACAGTTTTACTGTATGTGGCAGAGACGTAAAAAACTACGAAAGCCACCATCCAGAAGATACAGTTGTTTTTTAACAGTTGTCTACGCAGGATACTTCGGATCCCTTGGCCAGACACTATCAGCAACAACATATTGTGGGAGAGGACAAACCAGATTCCAGTGGAGGAAGAAATCAAGAAGCGCTGGAAGTGGATACGACACACATTGAGGAAGTCACCCAACTGCGTCACAAGGCAAGCCCTCACATGGAATCCTGAAGGCCAAAAAAGAGGAAGACCGAAAAACACATTATGTCAAGAAATGGAGCCAGACATGACAAGAATGCGCGAAAACTGTATAGAACTAGAAAAGAAGGCCCAGGATAGAGTAGTTTGGAGAATGCTGCATTGGGAGTAACAGGCGTAAGTAAGTAAGTAAGTATTTGTTAGGCATAAACGAAAATGCGATTTGAGACAACATTGAGATTTGATACGATTACTTACATCTTTCACTAACTGAAATAGTGCGAATAAAAACGTTCATCAAACTTTGTTAACTAAGGTTTTCATCATTTCATAAAAAATAGATTGAATTTGACACAAGGTTTTTGAGCTGCATATGCTATCAATTGTTCGGTCGTATTGAATATATTTGTTGCTTCGCCGTAAATATCTTTCCCTATTGTTACACGTGCTTTGTATAACACAGTCAGTTCCTCTGTTTGTGAACATCATACACCCATATTATTTGCTACTGCATATGAATGAGTAGGCAAACACAATCCTTCATCTTATATTTGTAAAAAATGATACATCACCAATAATTCAAGTTGTGCTGAGATACATCACTGATCACAAGCAATCTCAGATAGATGGAATCTACGCTAAATATGCGTTACAACTTACTATTACATCTGAGATCTGTTGCAAACAAAAGCAGTATCAACATAATCAATATACGTTTTAGGTATTTACACATTATAAATCGCTTAAAATGTGGCTGAAATAGTGAATAGCTTTCCTCTGAAATCAGTAACGAACTGCAATAATGTGATCATAAACAAGTAAATGACAGTATCAGTGTTCAAAAGGCCAGAATGAAATAACAGGAACTGAATAGGTCGATAATATTTTTTCGGAATAACAAACCGAAACTTTCTTGTGTAAATCAACTCTACAAATCTGTTGTTTGTCTGATTATAACCATGAGACAATCTGAATTACACAGTAGATTACAATGTGTAATAATGTGAAGAAAATCAAGAATACACCTTTCTAAACTTCGATTATCCCATGACGAATTTCTATTTTCAACTCACCTAAAGTGTGTTCCTTATTCGATAGACAACAGATGGATATTGGACGTGTTGAAATGTATGTACACTTAAGTGGATATACATTTCTTATTCTTGCTACGAACTGAATGTTCACATTGAAACTAATTAATCACTGGATAATAAGCTGATATTACCAGGGTAAGTTTAAGGTGAGAACAAACCGCTTTTGAATTCACAAAGAGCGTATACTAAGGTTTATTGAAGCGTCAGCCATACGAAAATTTAAATTCCCTTTGTGCATTCAAAAACGGTTTGTATTCATCATGAACTTACCCTGGTAATATTGGCTTATTATCCATAATGATGAGGTTCTATGTTGTTTTTACATTATTTCTTTATTATCCTTGTCTCCTCTTATCCCCATTTCTAGTCCAGTTGACCTTTTATTTTTATATATAAATGTTCTGAACAAGTATATGTGTGATCAGATTGTTTGAGATGTATTGCCCAAATATATCACATAGTTCTGATAATCTTCGTCTACTTATTACACAATCGAAATTTATCAAAAGGACTAATTGCTCCAACGGATATTTAATTTACTCAGATTGAAAAAATAATGTGATAACATACATCTACGAATGAAACACGAACATTAACTTACAAAACACTAATTCAGATGAAGGGGATATGTGTAGATAAATTAGATACAACAACAGAATGTTTAGTAATACTGGTATATACAAAACGTGAATATTGTAGCAACTAATGGAATAATTGTTCAGGGAAAATAACTGGAAGAATTTCTAAATTGCCTTTGATTCATTCTAAGCAAATTGAAGCGTTTATGTTTAGATCAGTAGTAAAAACTAATTACCTTTTTATTCTCACCATGAGGAATGGTAAAGTATGTATAATTTATACAACCTACTTCAGTGTGAAGTTAATAATGTATACACCCTCCAGGACTGCTATGAATTTTTTAACGATTACTTTAATTCATTACAGCTGAGATCCTTTCAATGTACGAAAACATTAGATTGTCAGGATTTAAACTGCTTGTTGGTTGCGAGGAAATAATCTAGGGGAAAACAAGTGTAGCTATATAATCTCTTTAAAAATCGATTAACAAATCAGTTAGTTTATTGAAAGCAAGACATCCGTTATACCGCTATTGTTTAAGAATATTATGGAAGTACACTTGAGGTAACTTAATAGATTAATTTGACCACATTGTGACATATGGTGCATATGAATAGAAAGAAGAACTTATAACTTACAACTATCAAAACCTAATTTAATAACGTGTTTGGAAAAATTTGTCAATTCAAATGTTCAATAAGTTTTAACTTCGATAAAAAAAGAAACTGACGATAACTTAGTTTCTTCAAAACTAAAAAAAATTTACTAATTCATTACTGCATCTTTGAGAAAATGTTTCATGGCTCATAGCTTTTCATCTCATTTTCAGCCATCCTAACACTCTTCGATGTGCCAAAGACGAACGCTTGTATCAGGCAACATCACCATGTCTTCACATGTGTAATTGCTCTTCTCTAATAGATGACGTTACTCACTCAAAGTGAATACTTTGCAAACGCACTTTTAAGCATGATTGTGCGAAGGTTTATAAAAACGTTTGTTAAATAATCTATAATTCAGTATTCAAACATCTCGTTAACTCTCGCCATCCTGCATCAACAGATAAATAGTTTAAAATTATACAAACAGTAAAACACTTTTGTCCTAAAGAACGTATTAAATACTTGTGCATTCTGGAGAGTTTAGCAATTCATTCCTTGAGAACTGGCCAACCGTTCCACGAACACACTATAAATCCTTCAAGCCCTTAAAATCTGACTGTTCATAAATGGTAAATTGATTAATATTACGTTTTTCAAATGATTTAATTGTTCGCTTTCTAACTATCTGCTATGAATGCTAAGTTTTTAATTTATTACTCACTTTTGCATATTCGTCAATCTTTCCCACCTAAGGTTTCGTTTTATCATATTTATAAGTTTTCAATGATTAACTGTTGGCTTTTATTGCTTGGAACTACGTAATATCCTTTTTATTTTATTACTGACTAAACAATTTTGCCATTTGATTATAAATACTACTGAACATAAATCGTGACTTATTTCTTGGAAAAACATTTTCTTCGTTGAATTATCAGTCCTCATTCTATTATGTAGTATTTTGGAAAGAAACAACACAAAATGGAGCATCTCATAATGATGAAAAATTGGATAGATTCAGGATCTGTTAATGATTTACCAAACATCAATCGAAGCATTTTTATTTACTTCAACAGTACAGGCTAGTCAGTATTCTGTTTTACACAATGAGCCAGTGTAAAAAAGGAAAGTTTTAAAACATCCTTTGGTTACGTTAAAATTCATCCATTTGAGTTTAGTTAAATATCTTTTGTTTGTTGTTTGTTTGCTATAAAGAAATAGTTGATCGTTAAGTGTATTCTCCATTTACTTATGTCCGAACGTAACTGAATTTAGATAATTAAATTCAAGTAGCTACAACAGAAACAGAAAACAGTTAACTTACTCCATGGATAATCTGAGTAGTGAAAAGCGTTTAGCTAAAGATATTTTCACGCTACACCTCAAAATCTTATTGATACAAGTGAAACGTAAACAAAATTATAGGGATAAATAATAAAATCTCTTAGTTATTGAACACATAGTGAGTAGAGACTCTATTCGATTTTGATTTAACCGACACAACGCATAGCGTTTCGATCTAAATTAGTGGTAAGAACTGAATACTGCTCTGATTCTCACCATGGTACAAGCTGAAACATGCAAATGTCTACAATTCATAATAACATGACTGAAATGAATATTCGACTGTCTGAGATCTCAATGATACTGTTAAATGCTATGCATTTTAAATTCATCCACATACTGTTCCTTATTCGGTGAGAATCAAACTTATGTTACACATGGTGAAAAAAGTAATCCGTGCGTTAAAATAGGAGATAAAACTCAACAAATTACCATTTCAGGAAAAGCAAAGTCTGCTCTGTAAAGAGAAAAGAATCTGCATACTTGTAAGTTTCGCTAGCTATCAGATATAGTTATCTGCTTCGGATCTGCAGATGGGAGGATATAAGTGTCTATTTGTTCAAATTATATCCACCTGTCATAAAATCAAGAGAACTCATGCAGCTCATAGTTTTTTTCTTTTCAGATGTTTTTAAACAAAATTCATATGAACAACTTACTCTTTGGTAATCCTAAATAAAAGAAATGTATTTGGTTTAATTTTATACTAGAGTGCTTTGTTATATCATGACAGGAATAAACCAGTCGCTTATTTCATTCTTATCATGAAACAAGCTGAATTATTCAGTAGATTACAATGTGCAATAATGTGAAGAAAATCAAGAAGACACCTTCCTAAACTACAATTGTCTCGTTAAGAATTCCCATTTTGCAACTCACCTAAATTGTATTCCTTATTTGATAGACAATAGATGGATGTTGGATATGTTGAAATGCATGTACGCAGCACTGGATGAACATTCCTTGTGGTTTGCTTAATAAACCAATGCTAGGAACTAATTATCGAGATTCAAACTGATTAATATTTTCGACGGAACAAAATAGTTCGTTGATGGTAAATGACATGGCTCAAAATCGTTTGCAATGGCGAAGGTGCATCCACTCTTTGTGTCCTACCAAATTCTAACCTTCTGAATTCTTCATGTCCCTATCGTTTTTCTCTTTCCAAATTTATTTCACCGTATTATACTCCTTCAATAACATCTTCAAACCCTAATCTTTCACATAATGCTTATACTCTTACTACTTCTACCACTATGGGATTTGAATCGACAACTGCATTTCTGTTGTAATGTGGTATGGTAACTCGAACTGATGTACGTACGTACGAAGTTCTGCGTTGTGACTTACTGACTGACTGACGTCTGTAAATAACTGTTAGTTTATCAAATATTGTGCAAGCAATATGACACATCTGTTCGCTATCATTAAACAGTCTTGGAATTAAAACAACTGAACAATCACAATTTATTGTAGTGATAAATGTTCTAAATTAAAACACAATAAATAACTTACGAGGTTTATGCCCTGTTAACATATAAATTGTTTGGTAGGTTCGTTGATAAAAAAGTTGCGTTCATTCCCACATTTCGCGTGGATGAACAGCAATGTATAGATAACACTTTAACATTTGGTTCAGTATTCAACACCTCAGTATTAGTTACCATAAACTGAAAATGTTTATTAGTTATTTTTAATTCATCCTAAAGAAATCGAATTGCTTGCTTTTGAATCGAGCTAGTCACTGTCCCAGTTCCTTAAATTAGAAATGATGAAATAAGCTTTTTTACAACATTTAAGAATAAACAAGCCTTAATAGACTACAATGATTCTGTTGAGCTTTAGTCATTCCGATTAAGCTATTGCTGTACATTTTTCAATAAATTATATGAGGGAGTTGAACTTGGTGCAAATTATGTACACCATAATGGAAATGTAATCCGCGTGATGTAATTTTTAACTAGACTCAAACAAAAAATTGTGGACGTATTTAGGAAAATTTATTTCATAATCAACAAACAATTTGATTTTCACAGAAGCCAAGCTTAACAGTCATACTTAAAGCAATTAACTGATTTCTCAACCTGTTTTATGTTAAAAACACGTACTTGCCTTAATTTTAATTCACCGACTATAATTAAAAGGCCGGAATGTCAATAAAACAGATAAGGATGACGACATTCAAGCGAAATATATTTAGAAAAAAATGCACGGGATATGACTTACTTCCCCCATTGTCTGTCATTTTTTGAAATAATCATTTGGCACATAATTATTTAGTTTCGCAAACTTTGACTTTGAACAAGGAAAACTAGAAAGAAGTATCATAATAAACAATGAAATAACCCGATCAACACTGAAAAACCCCATAGTAGCATACGGAACATTAATGAATTCTAAATTCGTATCTGACTCATTTGACACATCAAAGCCAGCGCCACTAATTTGTCACTGTTTCAGTTCGCACAGTCTAGCATGGTAAAATAAGGACATTTTTTGAAGTGCAACATTATGGAAAGAATAAAAGAATTCACAGTCCAAGAGTACGATAATACCACAAGGATATCGATATTTTTGATTCACCTGAATTCCTTTATTATTAAGTAAAGAGTTGATTGAGCTTTTTCAAACAGGTTTTATATTAATATGTAAAATCAAGTTAAATATTATGTATCATTGCATTTCTACAAATGAGTCAGGTATTATTGACTTACGGGAACCGGCATCTAATAAAAACAAAATGTTGGGTTTTATTGATTAGTTACGAGTTTTCGAATGTAACTTGTATTAAGGAAATATGATAGTAGCAATTCACTGTTTCTAGGTACTTCGTTGAATCAGTGGAATTGTAAATAATATACGATTGTTTAGAATGGAGTCATTTTTAAACCAAAACTAAGCCTTGGTTTTTAACATGAGTAATGGATTTGTAATATTATGAGCTCAAAATTACTGGCTGCATGAAACATTTCAAAACCTTTTACAGTTCATTACCTTCAAGTAAAGAAAGTATATCTGACTATGATTTGAACACCACTAAGCTAGAAAAACTAATCTAACTTTTGTAAGGCCATAACAATATACACAAATGTACTGTCGGGAATATGAGGATCCGATTCTTCTGGATTGTGATTATTTATAATTTTTATAAAATAAGTTTTCAACGATTTCAAATGTTTGTATTGAAAATGAGTATATAGTTTAGTATTTAATAGATACAGTACACATATATTTATAACATTTGCTTAGCTTACAAATAGGACCGGCAACAAATAGTTGGATCATACAGATAATAGCTAAACAACCTGAAGTAGATAATTTCATATCGTTTTTTTTTCGCGATTTAGTAAGCAGATAGTTCTTTCATACATTTATACTTATTATATGATAGAGAACATGACATTCATGTGACAGTTAAATGTGTAGTTTCATTAATCATAAGTGATTTCGGCTTATTATGGCTTTTATCAAATTTACATTTATGTTAATACTTATCTACTCTACTGTCAATTCCATCTATCCATAATAATTACATCTATTCGACGTTTCACAAGTATGATCCACGTTCACTCTGTAAAGTGAACGAAAATTATTAGTTCAGTTAATTTTTCTATTTCGATATTATTTGAATCCCTCACCATGGAAAACTGATCATGTTTTACGTTCATTCTATCAGTCATTACACGAAAGATACATTTTGATGATGACTAATTTATTTAACACTGTGTTTACGTAAATGGTATTTCAAATTATTTTCTTCTAATAAATATGTTCTGACATATTTTTGGAATGAAATATATAAATGTTCGTGTATAGCAACATGTGGTACAGTGAGCTAAAAAAAGGTTCGAAACGATGTTAATTCGTGAGATGATTATTTGAAATTTGGATTGTAATTTAAATAACAGTTTGGATAATTTATAATATCAAAGCATTGAGATATAGGAACGATATTGAAATTCTGTTAAGTAAACTAAATTCACTTAGTATTGTTTGTTTGAATTCTCCCATTCATGTTTAGGTCTGCAACTGGCCAGTCTCTTATCGGCATATGTGCATGCTGTGCGTATTGCCTCGAAACGAAACACGCGTCCTGGATCCCATTGCTAGCCACTATCTATCTTTGCTTATAATGCTTGTAAATTAAAGCAATATCGAGGCAATACGTACAGTATGCACATATGCCAATAAGAGACTGACCAGTTGCAGTCCTAAACGTCAATGAGACGATTCAAATAAACAATACCAAATGAATTTAAACTTCACCCCATTGCACAAGCAAGTGGTTATCAGGACTCAGTAGCTGAGTGGATAACGCGATGGCGTTTGGAGCGAAATGTATTGGGCCCGAGTCCTAGAGTGAACATCAACTCTGAGATGCAGGTACATCCAGTTGACGGTCTCAAATAGGAGGAAACGTGCGTCCTGTATTCCACTGCTGGCCACCATCCATCTTTGCTTATCAAATGGAGTAAAATGTTTGAGTGTTCATGTGTTTTTTTGACCATGTGTCTTACAATGTCAAAAGCGTAATATTCAACAATTTCTAAAAACCAAAAAAGGAAAGAAAATAAGTGATAGGTTTGAATGTACTTTCATAAATGTCCAAGAACATATTTCACGTCATATAATTGCAAACATAATTCGTAGGTGAACACAGCTTATACGATTGATCTGCAAGGATTAGTAAAAGCAAGTATAACGTGTATAGGTATTTGATTGAATAACATTTGCCTGAAAAATGAACCAAGAGGCTTGGAAATAATTAGTCAGATGAGAAAAATTAGGCTACTAACTTAAAATAATCATGTAGTCATTGATTTACAATTTCGAATGATTGCATGTCATAACTAGATCATGATCCACTGCTTTAAACCAGGAAATATCATTGAATGAATAGAATAGAAATAGAAAGTAGATTAAAATGCAAAAGATAATAAATGGCTGCTTATTTCGATTTCCGACATTCTAGTTGGTTTAGTATGTCTTTAAATTTGATGATTTTGTTTTACTTGCTGATCTGCAATTTTCACTAAACTGTAAGCAAAATTTAATAAGCCAAATAATGGGATCATTTCAGTAGCTAATTGATCTGAAAATCTCGCCTAAACCATATAAAGTCAGAGGAAAATGGTTGCAAAGTATTTGTTATTTATGGTAGCATGGTAAAATAAGAAAATATCAGTGTCATGTGTATATTCTAAGTCCATCAACTTCAGCTTTCTTATTGAACATTGTTTAAAGTGGGTAAAGAACAAACAAGAGGTATTGTTATGCTGCATATATTCTCTTTGATCCTCGAACAGGTTCCGATGAGGACAAATGGTTTGACTTCACCAGATTTAGGTGTATCAATCTGAAAAATCACCTGGATTTTCAATCGACGGGAGGACTGTTCGATCGAGAAATTAGCTTTCAATTGACTGGCTGCTTTTTATGTCATAAGCACTAAAGAATCTATTTGACTTGTGGAGGATGACCGATTGAAATCGTAGAGCACTTTTTCAAGTGACCGTAATTGGACACGGTAGCTTTATATTCAACAATCAAGAGACACTTAGGACATTTATCTAAGCCATGATATAACTAATTTAATAAATACACCGACTTTCTTTAGTACATTTATCAGTGATTTTGATGCTAAAGTAAGTCTGTATTATATTGTAACTAATGAGGTGTAAAAGTTGAATAACTGTCGAGGTTAGTAAAGTCACATACTCTTGATCAGTCAGAATGCAAAACAAAGCGGTTGGATTATGGTTTGCCCAAAACAAATGTAGTCATTGAGTGATTTAACAAATAATTGTTAAAGAAACTCGAAAAATTAAATCAATTCCATAAAATAAACACTTATCAAATCAGGAATACCAGTTTGTCCTTTCTGGATTATATACGTACACTTTGTTCAAACTGATATATTAAACTTTGTTACAACAATTCATGTTACCAGATCCCAAAGTGCGCTTTAATTTGATATCAAAACATACAATTTCAAACAGTTTAAAATGTACAATCAAAAATGCAACGAATTAATATGGCAGCCTTTATAACCAAACTGTCAAAAAAACGTTGATCTGGTTTGTAAGAATCATAAGGCAGAAAGGTAAATGAAATAAGTAGTAATCATATCATGTGAGTCCTAATATCAACAGAATGCATAGATCAATAGACCATGAAGCATATCCACATGTCTAGGAGTAAAGCAAGTTAAACTTAAAAAATTTTGTTTTCTAAAGAAATTTCATAAAAGGTTTCACAAAACGACTAACTGAGATCTAATCGGCCAAATATGTTGAAATTCACGTGGTGGAAATGTTTATCTGGCTTTGAAAATTTGTGCAGCATACTGACTGTATGCCGTTGGATTTTGATTCTGGCGTGACAACTTAGGTTGGTTAGTTGAGAGTTGGTCGCAAACTTCGTAGGAACGTCAAAACATAAAGGCTGAAATGTTCATTCACTTCCTTATTTTGTGTAGACATTTGTTTGTCTTTCATTTTATACCTAATGCTCAAGAATTTTGTGTTTTAAAAAGATAACCTTGAGCTCTAATTGTTCTTTCCCACAGTCAAAATAAAGATCTATTCACCACTAATCTGCTTTCTTCTATCGATAAAATGTAGAGTAATTACCAACACAAAATTGGTAAGCCCTATTTCAATACAAAAAATGACTTCTGCTTCGCTCATGCTTTCGTTTGCTTGTAAAAGTAAACCTTCTGATTATCTTAAACATAACTTTCATATATGTGCTTATGTAAATTGTTTGTTATCGCAAAGTATTCGTTTTTTAGTCATTATTTTACCCCCTAAATGTCATGTTAATATATTGGTCATATACAACATGTCAGACTCAATCCAAGCGAAAAGCCTGGAGGATAAATGTAGTTTGTCACCATTAGAGATAAATACTATTATGACTACGAAAGTCAAACTCCCAGAACTTGATCGTAGTGGCCTCGAGTTGTGGTTTTCTAAACTAGAACATTATTTCTTGAGGCAAGTTATTACATTTGAAGGAATTCGCTACCAAAATACATGCTCTGTCCTCGCTCCTCGCTCCTCCAAAGGAGTCGGCGAATTAATTTTGAATCCATCAACATCACAGTCATACACCATTTTAGAACGGCAGGTAATGAACCATCGATCTTTATCAGACCGTTAAAGCATCCAAGAACTCAACCTGCATCGCCTGTGAGATTACTGCCGGTCCCGAGCACGGATAAAGGAAGAGTATTGAGTATGGATTAGTGACGTTGGTCATATAAGTTGGGGATCATGGATGCCAAAAGAATATGATATATCTTATAGCACACTGTGTGATACTTCAATAAACACGAAAGATATGTGAAAGTAAAGAATTACAGGTATGTTACGTGATACGCAATACTTATTCATGAGGTAATGGAATTCGAGAGGCAGTCCATTTGTGACTCACATTTAAGAAGACAACTATGTGATTGTGAAATGGGGTTTAGAGCTTACTAATTATCTGTACTGCCCTCTAATCGACAGTCATATAAATCCTGAAACAATTGAAATAACCTCTATAAGCTTATGACTGTCAAAATTTTCAGGACGCCTTCCTAACTTCCATTATAGGCATATAACAGCTCTGAATTGAGAAAAACATGTAGTGTATATTGTTTTACTTTAAAGGTAGTCGGAGCAAAATTTACTTTTCAGGTTTCCGCACTTTGTGTTTGCGGAAACGTCAAAATCTCATTTAATCTTACAGAGGACGGAATTATTACTATTATTGTTCATTTCAACTGCTCATTGATTACATGTTACTTCAGGAAAACCCAATAAAATATCCTTGTCACTCATATCGCTGATCGTTCTCACTCTTTGCTCTGCCACACATGAATTTAATAAATGCAACCGTTATTTAAATTTGGTGCTTGTGATTTGAAATGACATGATAGTATATAAAAATTTATTCCGACCTTAAATATTATCTTTTCTGACTAATAACGAATGAGCTAATTTTAGGCCTAATGAACACTCAACTGTTTATCAGTCCCAAGTATCTTTATGTGACATCAGCTAAGTATTCCTTTTGATTGTGCTTTCCCCAAGTGTTAAACATCTTTTATTAACATCCGCATCAATATCAGCTCTGTTGGTTAAACACAGTGTCTAGTATACTCTCATGTTGTCGAAATGATAGGGCGTTGTATATTCCCCATTACTAACCCATCAATTATTATATCGCTTAGTCTGTGCAGTGTGTAGTGGTAGTGCAGTGTGTGTGGTAGTTCTACAACTAGTACTGAAGACGCCGTACCAGTGTCAAATGTGTGGTGGCTCTTCAAACAAATCACAATATTAGCCTATCTGCTTGACATGATAAGTTAAAAACTCTTAACTTATTTTGTAATGTCAGCTAGAGTCATTTTTAATATCCAGGTTTTGATAGTTTATTGAAATAGGTGATGCTCGCATATCAGACGAGAGCTAAAGGTGAAAGCTTGTGATAGCGTGATAAAAATTATGTTTAATGAGCTCAGGTAATTCGAAGATTGGTTTAGTTTGCCCTTTACAGCTATTGTTATATTTTATTGATGCCTAATTTTGATGAATCTATCTAAGGTTCTTTTGGTGAATGGAAGAGTGCTTTTGTAGGCAGACCATACTGCCACGAGATTTTGTATTTGATTTATATTCAAAGTATATTTTTTTTGACCTAATAACTACACACTTGTTGAGAAGATCCACCAAGTGGATTAATTCATTCCTATCAGTTAGTTTCCTTACTGCTCCCTATGGTCTACATTCGTTTACTCTTAATTCGATCTAGTAAGTAAGAAAATAACATTCTGAGTGGGAGAATGAGAAGAGAAATTCAAACAGGAAGCAGCTGAGCGATAGCTGATTACCATTATTTAAATAACCCGTTGTACATCCGAACAAAATGATGAACATACGTGTTTGGATGAAGACTTCTTAAATTATCTAGTGGAATTAAAGATTTAGAGTTTGACAACGTCTTATTTAGTGACACCTTTGTAATCGAAGTATCCGAACCCAGTCATATCAGAAGTCAGAAATGAAGAGGTTCGAAGCTACATCTGAATGACTATCGATATATTAATAGAGTTTAATCTAAGCTGGCGAACCGTTGAAAGAGGTACGTAGCATGACGTACCCAATCCTGATCTGGTGCAGATGCTTGGCCGAGCGCTTTTAGCCAGATGAGTCTATTCAAACAAATGAGATCGAAATCAAATGTCGAAGACTTACTGAACTATTGGTTTTCGGGATTTATTTACCACCACAGGATATAAGGTGAAACTTGATTACGAAGCAACTGTTTAGAAAAATAATTAACGGTGTTGAAATGCTGTCGATCGTTAAATCGGTTACACAAATAAGTTTCTGATTCAAAAATGACCAAATATCTGATAGATAATCGACTTGTGATCCCACAACACAGTATCACGGAAATGAGTGATTGGTTATGAAATTGAAAACAGAGATGCTCAAAATGATCAAGTAAATAAAACTAGAACAATATAAATAGATACATATCGAGTATATTTGACAATAACCGAACACAAGTATTACTTTCATTGTTACGGTAACACTTCATTGAACATACAATACATGCGTATTCTTTTAGGTAAATTTGTTCCGATATCTTTACGGTTATGTGTAGATTATGAGTCACAAGCAATTATCAGTAATACTATGTATGTTTGGTATGCATTACTATGAGAGCAAGTATTGATGTTTTCACAACAAATTCCACTTTGTATAGTCTCTAAGTACTTATATTGCACCAGTAATTATTCGGTAGTAAGACAGTGAATTTGGATGAAATTTCCTCACCCAATAAACTAAGAACAAGTGCTATCGTTCACCAATTTTACGGTTTGTTTGGCATGTTAGTAAAATCTAACTACGCACTTTGTTAAAACGCTCACCTACATTGCTAACAGCTTGAGATAGTCAGAGATTTTATCAAATGTAACTTTTCTCACTGAAAGATATATAGGGAGTAATTGTTATTGCTGTTATTTATGCACGTACATGTTTATGTATATATATTTCACAGGTTTCACTTTTGTGTCAGAAAATGACAAACCAGGAAATAGTGTTATTTGTCACTGATCAAGATATACGTGATAAACCCATTATGTTAGGGAAATTTCTGCCCTCAAGATGATGATTCCATGCCACTCAGTGCAACTCAGTGCCTGCAACCCATACCTTCATTTTGTGATAGTATATTTAGAAGAACTTTCGTTTCACTCAACAACAGCCTGACTGTTTGTTGAAAGAAGAAACAAGTCTATTCGGCATTAAACGGCATACCTGGTTTCTAATTGACTTCTGATCGATCTAAGACGATCGGCAAATAAATGTATGTTCGACAGTACCACAACATATAAAAAAATAATAACACAATCATACTGAAACTTTAAAAGTGGTCTATAATGCTCTGTCATGATGTCCCTGATAATTTTACTTCCCATACTTAAGGAATGAAAGAAGACGAACTAGAGTTTACGAGCGTCTTTTGTTATTTATGTTCTACAAATAAATCAAATATTTAACTTCATGATCGGTCAGTTTAACATGCTTTTAATTGTAATTTATCATGAACAATCAATATTCCAGTACTCTATAGTGTTTCTGTGAAACGTAATAACAAATATAATACAATTAAACATTTTATAACCAATGTAAAATAATACATATAAAAATAGTTCATATTTGAATAACTAATTGTAAACAGACATTTTAGTATGAACAATGGTCATAAGCAATGAAACTCTCGCTTGGTTTTTGAGTATCCTATAATTTTCTTATCAATGTGAATTTCAACTAGTTTTCTCAACAGTCTTTATCATGATCTAATACCACTTCTAGTTACCGTATTCAGGAGTGTGATCGTGATGCGTCCCTGTCACAGATACCATACTCAGTTGCGTATTTGGTTTGTTCGATTGAAAGTGCCTGTCTTTACACCTTGGTAAACACCTGGATTCATACGCTGCTTCATATAATGACGAACTGTTAAGACGCTAATTATTTTTCAGAATGAGATGTCCAGTTAGGAAAAATGTAACTTAACACTAGATTTATCACAATCTCGTTTTGATAAACCAACAGCTAACTTATTCATTTATAAGTCACATCATTTAGAATCAGTGGTTTGTTTCACTTTTTTGGTGACAACAGTAATATCGAACTCGTCAATTGGTGTGATTTATCCCAACGTCTGAAGTTAAGTCCTAGTATTATCTGTGCAACTGTTTACATTTGACATAAAAACTACTCCACATTGTTTAAAACTACATCACTTATAAAACACAGAAAATAAATAAAAGAATACACTTCATCTGGACTACTTCAGTATACAGACATGCAATACTTGAAAAGGTGAGAGAAAACTGTAAGTGTAGTGAAAAAAACTAGCTATCTTGATAGGGAATGTACAAGTTGTACATCATGTGTAAGGAAATGATGAGACAAAATTCCCAGTGTATACTATTTACTGACAAATAAGAGTTATTAGTTGTTGATGGATAAGTATCCTGGGTTTTTTATAGTGGATTATCACTCAAAGACCCTTCAGTTATGACTGCGTTTATGACTGCATTACAATGCGCCTGATTCACTCATCTCATAAATTGGACACCACGCTCATGTATCTGGTGATTTTGTTTTTTTTTTCCATTGGTCCCATGAAAAAATAGTTGAGAATATATATATAAATAAAGACTAGAAATTCGCAGTAACGTTTTACAAATAAGAGACGTTCTTGGAATATCCACTGACCCGAGGTTCATCTTGTAAACCTCTAGTTGTTTTTAAGATTACTTTTGAAGTAGTCGTACGTTTCATGCTGAACATTGTCTAAGCCAACATCTGTAATGCCCCATAAAACTTACATTTAAAGTACTTGCCTGTGGAAAAGAGTTATAAGTGTGAAATGTTATTATAGTATCAATATAATAACTCGATTAGCTTTAGTGTACGGCAATTTAGTGTGCAAATGAAACTCGATGTTTTAGACGGAATTTAACAAGACAGACTTCAATATATATATATATATCTTTTATGATAATTTGAACGAACTAATTATATGTTCAAAATCAATAAGGCTGAAACTAACTAATTTCATTGCGTCCAAAATGAAATGATAGATTTGGAGATCTTGTGTACATTATTTTTGGTGAATTTCTTCCTAAATGTTCTTTCAAAATACCACCCAAAGTTTGTTCAGTGACAGTAAAATTGTCGTACATGACTTATGAAAAACGAGTGGTCAATTATTTTATCCAAACTTCAGCACAATGTTACGGAAGCCAACTAAAATTAGTTTCAGAATAGCTAGATCATAAAAATGTTGACATGGGAATAGAACTGTACTTTGAAGACGAGCATTCAATATAACTTACACACTTCCTTCAAATAGTTTTCTAGAACAGCGACATTTTTCAAAAATTCAGTACGGTGTGAGTGTAGAATACGATATCCAGTAGTGTCACATAATTAATTAACAAGTATCAGTCATTCAGTCTATGGTGCATGAAGTCTCTGAATATTGTTCACGATCAACATCAATGAAATCATTATTACATTGCAGACATTGAAAGTTATTTAGATATTAGTTACTTTAATATCACGGTACCTTCTCTCAAATCCTCACTTCTTACAAGCAAGTTTCTGCAGTGACATTCGGACCGGATGTGACCATCAATACTGGCGGCTATACTTACTTCTGACGCCCAAATCATTTCCATTGTGACGGTAAGCAGATCAGTCATATAAATAACAAATGTGCAATTTATTCAGTGCTAGTGTACCTACTAACAACTTTAACAGAACCAAGTAAATCTTAATGACGTGTGGTGTTGATGATTGTTTGTTTACATTAAACAGATAATTAAAGGTAATATCAGATGCCACTGAAAATTTGCAATTGTTGATCTTGTGAAACAACCCCTTGAGCATCAGATTTACCTCCATAACGAGATATATTCTGTCACTTTAGTCTCTAATACTCTATTTTTAAGACTTATCAATGTTTTAATGTCACTTAGCTTTGATAGGGTTTTCTGTTCACTCTTAAAATTCGTGTACATTGGCTGATCTACAGAATGGATAACAGAGAATTCAATTTGGACTGGTTTAATACATGTTATTTAAATCTGGATCACCTCTTTCTGTCATAGGAAATAATACAGATAAATATACACGATATTATAGGTGTAAAAATGGAACGAATGCTCACTCATTCGTTGATGGCGCCGATCTGTTTTGAGATATCATAAATGAAAATAACATGTTTGCCATGAATGATGATGGTAAAAATCATTTTTACTTACTGGATTTTGTTCATAAAAGTGTGTTATTTATATCTATTTTTCCTATTACCGTCTTAAAGAAAGAAGAACACAGAATGAGCATTGTGATGATTCTCCATGAAACGACGTCACACTTGAAGACGAGATTTATAAGAATTGTCTTCTTATTGACTGTGACCATATTTGCTGGTTTCAGTTTTCTTATATTTATCAAGCAATGATTACAGTTGGTAGTTGTGACCATAGCAGATTCCGATAAGACACCTATATGTTAGTAATTTCAAATTTTCTTAATTTGCGATTTTCAGATACTACAAGTTGTAAGAAACTAACGAAGTTCAAATAAGAGAAAACGAACTGCTGTTATCTTTCTCGAATATTTTAACTTGTCCTGTTTTGATATCAGGTAACAATACTAAATTGTGTATTATACCAATAAATACCAACACATTATATCTAGAGATTACTATCGACCTAGGAGTTGATCAGTGCAGCTGCAATTGACCTACATTGTCTAAATGTGTTGAGTAGTCAATACAAACTGTCATGTAAGTGGTACTCTGGATAATCTACCGTGTCTCACTTTTCGATTAGTCGTTGTAGATGTCTGTTATTTTTTTATTTTGTGTTGAATAGTTATCCTTGTAAGAAAACTTGCTTGTTGATACAGTTTCATTGGTGTACAGTGTCACCTGAGCAAAGTTGCGCATATTTACGTCTCCGTACGACGCAAACTATACTTAAGCAACAACTTTTACCTAAAGGCTAATTGAGAGACACTCCAAAATCAAGATTCTGGAATTTTTATTTCGTGATGTATAACTGTTACGACAAGAGACATGGTTTGAAAAACTGGGAAGCATGAAATTAAATGTCAAATATACTTACAATTTTCACTCAAGAGATCGTGAGTGCCTATATAATTAGAACAGAAGATAAAATTTATCTGTTTCTGAAAGACTGGAATGGTTAACGAGTAATCGACTTACAAACATGTTATTAAGAGTAGATACTAAAGTCCTAGATTAACACATAAATAGTGAGACTACTGTATGATTGTCATGAACTCAAAAGACAATCCGTGTAAGCTTTCAGCTCTTAAGAAAGCGAGAAACAAATGGGTGATGTCCTATAATTACAGAGGTAAAATCACAAACACTCAGTCATTTTTATATCAAACAAATCCGCACACTGCAGTCATTTCAAGTAGTTGAATCATTTAGTAGAGAATTCATTATTATAAACCGTTTCAAAACAAGAACTGATCTTACCACTTGGAACTGAAATGATAATGTACACGAACAAACAATTTTGAGATTTTAGGTCGGTTTAATTAGGAATGTGTCATTATGTGCTGTAACACTAGTAGGAAGTAGAAACCTAGACAGGAGAGGGTTATGAAGGTCGATTTAAATGAAACAGAAACGGAATTAGAGGGGGATCGTGAGTCTAAAGAATCATAAAGAATGTACAAAACAAGTGATGGAAATTCGCGAAAGGAATATTTGATGAATGGTTCTTATGTTTTACCAAAATGTTCTGTAAATTCGCTTTATAATACAATCGGTTGTCCCCACCATTGCGCTCTCGTACATTTTATTTGTTCCGATTGAATTTTTTGTTCTCATTGCAGTGACAAAAATGTTAGGGGTAACAATAATCGTCCTATGATATGTAACTATTTTTGAATGAACAACTTGGTTGCTGGAAGTATCTATACATACACAAATTGAGCTAACCATTATCACTTGTATCACGATAAGTCCACATGCATTCTCAAAGTATTTCAAGCTGCGAATCAATAGTTTTTTGTATCCAGTTCTATGTTTGTCAAAATGTGTGGTCAGCTATATAAGTGATTCAGCAGAAACAAACTGACAAATACTCGGGTAAAAAGTCGGTTCATTTTCATTGTATGATGCAATGTAAATACAATACTGCAGGTCCGTCAAGTACATAAATCTGGACACTTTCTAATATTCATTATTTACTCTCAAATATTGTATTATAGATTTAAGTTTATTTCATCTGTATGCAATGAGATTGACATGCAAATAAAAGACAATAATTAGGCAGTTATCTTTACAACGTAGTGAATGATAATTCGTTCATTGTATGAAATTATAATTCTGTTTAGTTATTAGTTGCTTATCAGTCGACAAATTCAAAGTGAATATATGTAGATGATTGTTACCGATAATTTAAAGTTTCCAAAGAACGTAATCACTTGAAATTGAAAACACAATTTTTCCTCGAACAAATTCGTTCAACATACCTGAACAACCATTTTTCTCTAAAGTAGAGAAAATTAAACGATAATCAATAACCTACAACCATAGAACAATACAATACATTACGAGAAGACAAAACAAACTTTTCCTTTATTATACTTGGAAAAAAATAGACCCGAAATTATTGAAAATTAAGGAATTACCTGTTGCAAAATAACATGCTAAATCTAGTGACCACCAATATTTTTAAACAGTGAAGTGTATGGTAGACGAATGGAAGCGATGAATTTGAAATAGTCTGTAAGTATGTCACCGAACATTTCGTTAATCCGAGAATAACGTTTAAAACTAGTAAAAATGTTTACTTTTAGGACAAAGAGCAATACAATTATTATGGCTGCTCTATGAATAGCTGCTTCATGTGATTCGACAGCAGCTACGTTTTACACACAGTTTTGGGAAACACTCCGTTCCAAATAAATATCATTGATAAAAACATTTGAGGTGGTATCTTGTCATAAATAATTTATAAAAATTAGATAATGGCAATAGCTCTCAAGTGGACAATTGTCTTCACCTTAATACTTTCACTAATCCATTATCAGATAAATATCAACTAGTCGGAAATGACGAAATCCGTCAAATTTCCAGGTTATATAGTCAAATACACATGACAGCTTCACGTTACAGGATACTGTTCACGTCAGTTATTAAGACGTGTATTCGTAGTACAGTCTCCATAACAGCACAGCAAACTGTACCATTCCACATTACTGTATATCTTATGCAGAATGATCTGTTTTATCAACTTTCATAAATCGGCGTTTTCTTTTTACAGGTGATATTCACACTTATCAGAGTAATATAAATCTTGGTTCATCCTAATGAAACTGGGTTAATAATGAGGACACCACTGATAACTTGTGAATAACTGCAAAGAATGACCAACTTACCACAACATAGTGAGCCTTTCAATAAATGTAATTATTAGTCAACGGTAACGTCATAATAAATCAAATCTAAATTTAACTTTAATATGCAGAAAAAGATACTATATATGACGATAATACATCTCACCACGAACCTGCTTTGCCGTCTTCTGATTCTGGAATGTAAATATCGTTGATTATGTCGTTTATTAAGAATCTAAGTCTATTAATTACAAATAAGGACAACGATTTCATCCGATATGAGGCGAACTAATCTTCTAGCTTAGCTATAACAGATTGATAATTTCTTATACTTTGTAGTCAATTCCATGTTAAATAATTGCTGAAGCGACCTCAATTGGAGCAATCTTCGCTATAATCACACAGAACAGTGATAAGAGAAAACGAGTACCCTTCAACAGTAATTTTTAGTGTATCCGTCCGTGAATGATTTGGTGATCATTTTTTCACCAAGTGCAGCACGGTGTTTGTTTCAAGACAGCCGATTTTAGATTCCAATGTTCTTCTCTCCATATTTAAAATTTCATCTATTAGTAAGCCTTTCACAGAAGTATTAGGAAGATTATTAGTGAAAAGCGAAATGTTTAGCAATTAATGGATTTGCTAGGGGAATATCATTCATCAGAGAAGCGTAACTTAGATTGATCGGTCACCGTGAACAACGACACGTTTCTCAAACATAATTTTTATATCACATCAGAAAACTTCATAAAATCTGCTTGAACATTAACAAAATGGTAATATATTTGTTTCGAAATTTTGAGTTGGAAATCAATGAGCACATATTTCGGTTGCCTGCTACATCCTTATGTTCTGAGTTGTGAGAAATTCAGTTTAAAAAACGTCGGTTCGTTTGAGTGTAACAAAATTACCAGATTATTTGCTCTCATTACTAGAATCTTTATTGGTAAATCATTCACAAAAATCTTATTTGTGGTCATCAAGACCCATGTGCGGTTTTTTGAACGACTACTTAAACAGCTCATTTATTTCATCTTCTCTTAAGTACATGAATGTGATTCATACCAAACGCTGCAATATTATTGATCATTGTTCTGATTAAGGTATCATGAATAGGTTTGTGTTAATAGATATCACAAACTGTTCCTTAAAAATTTCAGAACTGCTGATTTACTTGGGACGACTGACAGAATTGTTTTAGACGGCGACCATAGTTGTAGTCTGTCCATCATATGGGAGTAATTTCATCTCAGTCTCGAAAACTTTACTTTGAAATTTTGTAGAGCCATGACTTATTTCCGGATATGAATAAATGCAAGCTTTAAAATTTATTCAGTTGCCTATTTACTCTTCAGTCAATTTATGTAGAGTGGGAAACTTTAGAAGTCAAAAACTCTTCATTATAAATCAGACGTACCGCAACAGACTGTCTCTGTGAAACATAACAAATAAATTTCAAAGTAAAAGTACGATGATTTGAAACGTTCCATACCAATTGACTTTAGATGTTTTCATCCTATCACCAACTGATATCATGCGATTCGAACAACTAACGTGAATTTACTAACCAATCAATTCGAACAATACGAAAGGACACATTGCGCAAGTAAATTGTCGCATCCGCAACTGAAAACAAGATGTACGTTTTCTTTACTGAGCACACTCAGCCCCTATTAATGATTGTTTATTGACAAGACAATGATTGATCATGAGTATTCACAATACTCATTCGCCTCTAAATACATCTTATAAAAAAAAGTGGATCACCTGTGTTTTCCAGAGCAATCCATTCACTGAAGAACTACCGACACACCAACGTAAAAGTAAATATTATTTGAAAAGGGCTGAGAATATTTGCAAATATTCATATGCTATAATTACCAATAGTGACAATATAATCAACAGATTGTACACTGACATATTTTTGCACGCGTCTCACACGATTTATCGAAAACGTGAAAGTTGTGATTTCCTCTCCAACGTACATCAACTAAACGACTTAATTCTCAAAACTAAATGAATTCACTGCAAAGATAATTCCACTGCTTGTGTAAAGTGCACTTTGCTTTCAAAACATTGGTATTTCACAGCATACTAATGCCGTTTTGAAATTGCTTAACCTACTTTATGGGCAAAGACGGATAGTGGCTAGCATTGTAATCCAGGACACGCGTTTCGTCTTTTTTGGGACTCGTCAACTGGATGTACCCACATTTCAGCATTTATTTTATTCCGGGCATTCAACCCATCACCGTTTACTTCAAACTCCATCTCGTTATCCACTTGGTTACTGAGTCCTGGTAAGATGGAGCGCGCGTCCTCGATTCCACTGCCAGGCACCATCCATCGTTGCTTACAAAGTATGTGACTGAAAGCAATATCGAGGTAATCTGCACAGGATGCACATATGCCAACAAGAGACTGGTCAGTTGCAGTCCTAAAACAACAATTGGAAGATACATGAAAACAATACCAAGTCAATTTGTTTAACTTACTGTTGCATGTTATGGCTTTTTATATATTATTCAAAATAAACATTTATGCACTTTATTCAACAAATTTGGTTCAACAAGTTTATAACAACATGAAAATTGTTAAAAACGTTTCGCCGTCAGACCATAATATCAGTTTGCTTGCTACATAACATGTAGGGAGATATAAGAAACCAATAAACCTGGTGGAATACAAGCAACACTGATAAGTAAAAACCGACAAGCTAACGTACATTTTATTACTTCTATCTGAATTCGCATTCCTTATTTATTATGTATATAATATTAAAGACATTCAATATCATGAATTACATTAAACTGACAACAACTGTTTATATCTGAAAAATCACGCTTTATGTACTCCTTTATTCTATTGTCTTGTGTTCTCACACGTGAGTGAAGAGAACACCAGGCGATTGTAATGCTGAAAACTTAGTTAAGTGGGTGTTGTTTACAGAGGACAACTAAAATATCAATGACGTGACTCACCAGTAATATCACCTGTGGACGGAAATATATAGAGTTAAGTGAGCTCGTACAAACGTATTTCTAAAACTGACTGGTTCAAGGTGAATTCACATTATTGTCTCATGACGGAAGGTGAATTTCAGCAGGTAACATTCACAAACATTTTTAAAGTAATACGGTTGCAAAGTGAAATAGTGTTTCAGTGAATTCAACACACGTAATGTATATCCAGGTTTGCATTGAAACTACCATTATTATTCTCAACATCCTATACTTTTTCTAACTCTTATTTTGAAGCCATTAAAGTCTTGCTATCATGTCGTTCGACCACTAGGTAATCTGTCGTTATGCTGGAATTTCATTTTTTTTCACATATTATATATATTGATAAAAAGCATGTCTCACTGTTAACACAGACTCATGAAATTCAACGTTTAGTTCAGTAATCCTATATATTAACATAAATAAAGCCTGATGAGGATTTAATTTAATACAATATTATTGTATATGTCATTGTAATTCACGGTATGGTGAAATTTTGATGCTTCCTAATCATATTCATTGAGAGATATGAGCGATGAATGTCATCTGTCACTTTGGAGAATAGTTGTCCCATTCCACTGACAACTGAAGGCGGGTGTTAGACAATCGGCGTTCGTACAAACAGTCTAAAGCAAATGTCTTAGCTAATCGTGCATCGGAACTACGTTTCATTAAACCAGATTGTGGTTATGAACGAAAACAAAAGGTGCAAACTCTTCAAGAGGTCAATATTTCCACCGTGAAATTGGAAAGTAGAGTAATCACTTTTATAAATACTGTATCGTTCTAACTACAAAACCCCATCAACTTACAGTTTGAAAATGTCACAAGAAGGTGTAGTAGGCTGAAGACCACCAAACAGTTTGCTCCAGATAGTTTCATATTGTTGTACAGATGGTGCTTTGACCACTCTGTTACATCACTTATATACTCTGTATTCAGCAAATTAAATGCGTGACAGTACATGACATTCGTGTGATTATTAAATGTATCATCTTTATCGGATTAATTAACTCGTACATTTTCGGATGACTGTTGAACAACTTTCACCTATATCTATTTTCATACGTCGTAAGTGATTCTACGTATCTCAGTTAAACAGATTCACCTTATAATTGCCAATCCACAGGCCACATTGTTCGTTCATTCACTCAACTTACAATAGAAATCAGAAACATTTCACATATTTGAGGTATAACGTTAGATCAGTACACAGTGCTTAGAGGTTTTAATAAAGTGGCATATCAGAACAAATATATTTATGTAATCTGAGTGAGAACTGAAGGAAGGTTTGCAAATTACACCCTTTTATACTGGTTAGCTTTGTCTTACAAGAAGTTGTCAAAAACTTTATTTCAATACACATATAGTTTAATATCGAATATTTGGGTATCAAATGTACACCCCGGTGTCTTTTTATCTAAGTAGTCTTTTTATCATATGCCAGAGTATGTATTTTGTAACATAATTGTTGAAAGGAAAGTTGGTTTCTATTCAAAAAGAAAGTAACCCACACACTAGCAAATAATTATGTTTAAGGATAGTATAAGCTTGTTATTCATTCCCATTTATGTAATAAACATTTATTTATCATTTATAACACCACTCTTTGCGATCGACTTCCTACTTCTTCCACGAAATAGTTGAGAAATTACCCAACATTCAAAAATCAACAGTTCTTCATTCGACCAATTGACCTATGTTTCATTGTTACATACTAATAGCTGACTACCTAACAAAATTCAGTTTGTTCTTTTCATTCAAACAATCATGAGTCAATAAATCGCTCTTCCAAAAAAGCGCAGTTTTCGCTATTTGAAATAAAACGTGGGGTTGAGTTACATCAGAGAGATTGCTGCTTGTTTCGATGTACATATTACAGAAACGCATAACACACCTGACTATCTTATGATTATACTGAATTTCCTTGTTTACGCATTTATCTGAGTATTCGCGGACATCAATTTTCGATGATGTTCGAAAACTTATATTTCTCGGTAATTTGGATTTGGTCATATTCTTAGAGAACCATGTCTTGAGCTCAGATTACTGTAGCAGACAAAAATAAAATTCCTTGTAGTTATCTTCTTTCTTAGTGACAACAAGCTTGCGAAATCCATTAATTGTTCAGCAAAGGTGGCTTTCTCCATGTAGATGGCAATCTATTTCAAAGCAAACATCAGAGAGTTTGAGCTATTAATTTGTCTTTCGAATCGTTGAGGATGTTTATGTTTTGAGAGAGCTGATGCATTTTATCAGGTCACTATTTTTGTGGCAGATATCAAGATCCGCAAATATGCAAACTGTCAAAAGTTATGGAACAGAATAATTATTGATCAATGGATAATAATAAATCAGTTGAAAATGTATCTCAGTTGGATTTCCAGTACAACATCAACTGTGAATATTTAGATTTAATTGTTAATCTCAAGTTGTGCATTTAGGGTACAACTTGAGAGCGATATTTTTAGACGCTGTTTTGAATATCAATATCGATGCTTTCGTTTTGCATGGATACACGAAGAAAACGAGCCTTCTTTCAAAAAGTCAAAACATTGGTTGATACTTGACGTACAAGTGGCATTGTTCCCTCCTCACTCTAATACACGATACTGAATCGAATAAAACAAGAAAGTCAAGGATGTTGATTTCCCGGTCTACTTTCAGCAGGGCCAATAGATCACAATCATATAGTGAGTCGTTCATATGTGTTTGATAGGTATTTTGACATTTTTCTCTCTCAGTACTTTTACTGAGATTAAATACTGCTAGAAAAAGTCACTCTTTCTATCCAGATCGGATTTACAAAATTATAATTCCATTAGTCTCAGTGATTAACTTGAAATGATTTCATTTTCTAGTCAAACAGGCTACTCTAGTCTTTGTCGGTGTAAGAATCACAATCAGGATTTTTGGAGAAGAAATAACCTTCTTAAAACAGATCTTCCTTTAAATCTTGTCTAACTGAATTCACGCGTTAATTTTTGCACAGCCCATAGATATGATTCATAAAACCTGAGGTGGGTAAGAAATATGAAACGGTATCACAACAAGAAAGAGAATGAGTGAGGGTATGTGTACGGCACTGTACTGTTATGAACCCTAGAGTTTTGTGAAAATAGGTGTCTGCTGATCAGCATTGCTAGCCACAAACCACCTCTACTTATAAAAGTTTTATTTTCTTCGACAAGTTTATAAAGTAGATTTGTCTTTTAAAAGTGATATATCCTTAGAAAAGATTGGCTGTGATTATTATGCTGAAGTAGACTAGAAAAGCATAGTCGACGAAAGAGTGAAATCATTTTAATTATAACCATCACGTAATATTTTTTACAAAATACGCGTTTTACATGTGAAGTCTTTGGTGGAAGCTGATAATTAGTCATTCGGAAAAGCACGCATAAACAAATCTGATTAAAATGATATATGCACCGGTCACATGAATGTCATATGTCCTATTTCATTCATCTTACCGAACACAAGGTATATAAATGATATAACGAAGAGATTAGGAGTCATCGATACTGCAATATGAAGTCATCTATTGGAGGCAGTTTGGCACTATTCAGCATAATGCAACTTCTTGTGGCATTTTCAATCTGTAAGTTTATGAGTTATTATGGTGAGGGTAATAAGTCAATAATTAAAACGAACACATTATTCTCTACTTTTTACCGAGAAAAGATTGATTAACTAAAAATATGTGAGCATATTATGACGCATGCGATCTCGACCACAGAGAATCAATAGCCATAGTTTCGATCGAGGATCAGATGTGACAGCGATTAGACAGTTCATACCAGCGAAAACTGCTAAACATTAGCTTTCGATCGTAACAGCCACTTCCCATTGTTATTTATGATGTTCAGTGTTTATACATTTTAACAGAAATATATTTCACTCAAGTCTCACATACCAAACCTGTCACAACATTAAGCCTATTTCATTGGGGAACTGAAAATAAAGCATTGGTAAATAAAAACTCTCTGGAAAGAGTAAGCGCCTTAAAACCAAAAATGGTATGTTAAAATTCAGGTGTTAATAGGATTAGGCAGCTCGTTGAAACAGTCACACGAACCACTAACATAATAGTTTGTTTTTGATCATAATCCAGGACATGAACTCGGTGTCGCGTTGTATTGTTCTTTAATAAATGCTTTATCCGTATGAAAAAAGCTATATGCTTCTACACTTCACTTGACATCTGTCGTTATACATCAGTCTACAGAATTCACATTTGTAAGTGAAAGTACTCAACATATTTTGCTACGATTTTCACGGCACATACAACAGTGTTGAAACAGGTGAATAAATCAATAAGTTTACGTAATATTTTTATGGAAAATGACTGTGAGAGATATTTTCGAACAACATGACAGGAAGTAATAGTCGGATTGAAACCAAAATAAACAAATGGATAATGTTCTCGAGATAACTAAGCCAAATTTATATCAAGCCTATATAAAAAACATCGAGATGTATTGACTGAACACAATTGAACGGAATCTCGCTCAGCGACCAATTTAAAAATGTTTCCGGATGTTGTTTGCTCGAATGTAGCTTTTTTTTAAGGCAAAATGTTCTTTTCCCACTGAACCATACAAATTTATGAAAGAGTGATGGGACTTTATTGGATTTCTAAATGTAGGTTGATGAGTTGTGGTAGTGAAAACACTCAGTAGGACTTAAAATGATCGGTCAATTTGAGATTACTATATACCGTAAACTTCTTGTCGAACAGATATTTATGCTACACACACTTACATCTAATTACATTGCAGTGGTAGCATACTTCATGAGTTCAAACTGTAGAATACGATCTGAATAATATTCAGTCTGAATGAGCAAAACAAAATTTTTAATTAAATGCCAATCGAACTGAGTAATCATTTTACTGTTATCTTCACAATAAATGACTACACATTCTGACTTATGTCATTTGTGCTAACACCACAGATTCTAGCTTGATTGCTTTATTTGTCACGACGGAGCCAGCATTAAACAAGTTTATTTAGACTTGTAGTCTTGATCGGACTCAGAATAGGTGAAACGCATACTACTTGACCTATCGTTTCCATATTACACAATATTATGTGTTGGATAATCTGTGGATTCAGTTTAGTCAGTGATGCAGCTTATTAATACAGACTAGCAACATGTTTCTTGGATTACAGAATAAGCACTTGTTTCAATTTACGAATAAGACGATGCGATCAGTAGTTTGTTCGAATTAACACTTCCCTTTGAATTTTGGTATTATGCCCGAATACATCGTTCAGATGCCGAAAAAAATCTAGCTAATATATTTTGCATTAGTTTTGAAGAGACGTAACTAATATATTTTTCCACAGTGATTCCTTCATATAAATTTGCATATATAAAAACCATTTGGTCAGTTTTTCCACAAAATCTCAATTCAAGAAATACTCAGAACGACTGGTATCAAAATCATGATAACAAATAGCAGTGTGACAAGAATTAAAGGAAACAGAAGCAATAAATTGAATCAAGTGACGCCTTAAATTCTTCACTGTATATACATCACATTATAAAATTCGAAACCTTCAGTTAAATATGATTTGGCAATCTCGTTGAATTTTTTAAGTGTTCGTGGGCTGCATTTAGTAGAAATTACTCATCCATAGGAAATAAAGAATTCATCTGTCTCTGCACTAGCCCGTTTGTAAAAGTGCTGATCAAACTCATACCATTCAATGCTTTTTCATTGCCAGGTAGTGGTTGGGGTGAGTTATTTCATCAGTGTTGTAGTTGCGATCCGATTTTTAAAATTGATCCGTGAACGTCTTCTGATATATCAGTCCTTTGCTGTTCTAGTCATTTAACGTTTGCTTCTTTCAGATACACAAACACATGACATACTACTTTAAATTATTTATTATTATTAATGGTTTTATGTAATATTTTATTTTTGGCATAATGTGGAACTCTCAGCACAGGGTATTTCACCAAGTTAATAAAATAGAACAAAGTGAGAGTGAATAATAACTTCATACACACATGCAAACATGCATAAGTTAAGTAGATAAACTGTCTGGGTTTAAAATGGGTTCCTAAACAAGATTTGAATCTGTACAAATTTCCAGTTAAAAACATGTAACGTTATACAGCTTCTAGAAGCCTTGGATAATGATAAGTGATCGTTAAAAACATCCAACATAGTAGAAACACAAATTTTAGCATTAGTTTCAGTTCATGCAAAGAAATAGGAAAAAAGAATGGAAAGAATAGCCCTTCAAGGCACACCATAAAACAAAAGAGACATCAAAGACATTTCTCTAAACACAGTGTACCGTTCTATTCCATACGGGTAGGAACATAGACAGTTGGTTATCCAGATATCGGTGTTGACGCTGTCTTACTTCGTAAGTAGACAATGTTTTGGAATAGAGTCGAAGGCAGTAGTATTGTCTATAAAAGCTCATCCAAGATACTTCTCACACTTTTTCAAGCTGAACACAATATTATGATACGGAATGACAGCAGCATCTAATGTGAACCTTTTGCACTTGTATGCAAACTGATACAGACCAAGAATTCCTCATCCAACATTCAACAGTTATTGACTAGACATGAACAGTACTTGATTCTTCTTTAGGAAAATGACGTTGCCAGTATTCCCACACTGTTAGGGATGTCAGGTTTTGATCCAGTTCAGTGTAAACAGTGGTTTACAACTGCATGTAGAATTACTCTAACAATCAACATAAACTTCCATAGCTATTTTCTACTTTCCGATGTTATTTAAATTCCTCGTCATAAATTACAAATTTTTTTAACGTCCATTGTCTGTCTCTTGACTAGTGACACATTCTCTAAAAGACATTTATATGTGGCACTGTAAAGAAGCAACTAGGGTCATACTCTTTCACTTGACAAAAACATGTAAAGACAAATTGTTTGGATAACATGCATCTATATGTACTTTAAACCTTTAAAAAGAGATCACATGCAATGGTGAGTCAACGATGATAAAATGATGTTCTTCATTTTAAATCGAAAAATAAACATGGAATTCACTTTGGATAAGCAATAGTATAGTTTGACATGTCATGTGACTGAATAGTAGATGTTAAATCCAGTATCTGATGAACGTTGAAGAGTGACATTTACTTTTCGTATTTTCCAATGGATCGTGTAAGATATCTGAGAGGATGTCAAGAGGCCTATAAGTAGAACGTGTACGGCTAGTAATGGGTAGAATTTTATAATGCGTTTCAAACACATCCTAAATATTTTCTTTTGAAAACAATATTTCATGTTTAATTAGCTTTAAGACAACCTAATATTGAAAAAGTGTTTCATCGGGTAACATCATGAATTTAGTTGATCTTCAGAAATTAATGAAAAGTACATGGAACCTGGTTGTGTTCATACTTGACAAGCATCACGTTGATTAAATATCATGGAAATGAGTCTGAGTGATCACAGTTCAATTCACAAAGATCTCGATTTCATTTGAGAGTGTAAACTTTTATATAGATTGTGAATCACCAAATAGTTCAATTTTACCAATAGGTTACTATTCAAGACTATTTCAATATGAAAATATTTTTGCTTGTCAGTATAAAAATCACCGAAATCCAACAAAATGAATTACTTCATCAATATCTAAAGTCACTTCTTCCAATTGATACACATACATTATTAGTTTAAAGTTCTAATTTCTTGCTGACGTTTTACAGAAACATTTTGTTGTGGTAAGCTTATTTTAGACTGTGAAGCTTTTAACCTAATTCCTAATGGGTTTCACGAAGAGAAAGAAAATCAGTCATAGATTTTTGAAATAGAACCTTCAACCAGGTGAACGTCGATGTAGTCAACTGTTATACTGTTTCCGCATGTTTGAATTCATAGTTAATAGAGCGCACATTTTTGTTTCCTTGTGGTGGGATTGTGATATGGCTCACTATACTGGTTGTGGGTTATATGTTTGTCGATTGAAAATGAATGCTATTGGTAACTGGACCTACTAAACAGTGTTAAATAACTGACCTGTGGAGCAATACGTTAATTATTCATGAGTTTTTGCAAAACTTGTCTCCAATCACATCCTTCACAACTCCGTATCTCGAAAAAGTCATATGTTTACTAGGGAACAACTTCAGTTATTTAACTCTTGGAATCAAAGAACTTGATAAGTGAAGTTTAGAAATGCCAAGTGTGAGACAAATATCACCAAAAGTGATGTGTGGTGATTGAAAAGGTACTCAAATAAGCTGGTATTAGGAGTGTAAATACCTGAATGTGAAGTGGGTGCACACCTCTTACGTTTCCTATACAATATGTTAATAATAATAATAATAATAATAATATATTCTGAAAATAATATTTACAGAATTCACACCAGTTTATAGGCATGATCAGATTGTTATAAAAATCAACATTTAATGTAGAGAACAAACATGAATTATAAGAAAGTTTTATGTTTGCTGGTTTAGTAATTGATAAACAGTTTAAATATGGCATATATCACGGCAAGCCAATGCAACACCAGGGAACTTGTCATTTTTTCATCAAGTGGATAGCCTGATGATTGACCAACATTGTTCTGTAAGGTTATTACCAGTGCCAGAGCGAGTTATTATTAATTATCTACAACTAGAGAAAGTAAGATTAAAGCAAAGAGCACGGAACAACAAAACAACGATAGCAAGTAAGAGGTTAAACATTTAAAGTTCCTATAATCTCACTTGTGGAGTAAGATACACTTGCAGGCGCTAGAGCATTTAATGCATTTTCAGAGGAGCAAAAAGCATTAATTGAGCGAACAAACAATGGGAGAGAGTTTAACATACGGATAGATTGGGGTAAATTATTCCAGAGTCTAGAAAACTTACAGGTAAAGTAATTCATATAGAGAGAAGATCTAGAATATGTTTGTTTCGCTAAAGACAAGGAGTTACGAATGTCGTAATGTGGGGCTTTAGCATATTGAATCGCCTGACTGGATGTGAAGGAGAGTTTGTTAAGTATTTTGAAAAAGAAGATAAGGTTAAGTTTGAGTCTCCTCTTCCATAAAGGGTCAAGCCCTAGTTTACTACACCTCGAATTATATGTCAAGACACTATCAGGTCCAAGAGTACGAAATGTAAATCGTCTCTGTACTGATTCCAGTCTTAATTTATCCTTTATGCGCGTGCTACTAAGGAGAAACGCGCAGTATTCGAGGAGTGGTCGAACACAGACTTTGTACATTAGAATACGAGATTCGCTGTTATGAAGGTTTCGAGTTATGAAACCTATAAGGCGTTGAGACTTGGACGTTTGTTTCATTATCTGTTCAGTAAACGACAAGTCGTCGGAGTACCTAAGTCCTAGATCTACTACTGTGTGTAACCTAGATAACATTTCCCCATTTATGGTAAGATTAAGGTTGAGTGATGTATCACCGAAGCATAGCCAACCACATTTAGCTGTATTGAGCTCCAGCTGCCATTTTGAGCACCACTGTGCTACCTTGTTAAGCTCCGTGCTGATGCAATTTCGAATATTGCTCAGCTCATGTGGAGAAAATGAGTACACCACCTTAAGATCGTCTGCAAACAAAAGGGACTTACCCACACTAAAACACTCACAAATATCATTAATGAAAACTAAAAAGAGCAAAGGACCTAAGACACTACCCTGAATTACCCCAATTCTAACAAGGACTGAGTTCGACAATGAAGAGTTGATTTTAACTATTTGATGTCGATTGCTGAGGAAGGAATCAAACCAGGCTAGTAACGGGTTTTGGACCCCATAAGATGCGAGTTTACCTATGAGAAGTTGGTGGTTGACCATGTCGAAGGCCTTAGAAATGTCCAGGTATAGCACTAATACTAGATATCCTTGGCTACGAAGCGAATAGACTAAATTAAATAAGTCAAAATGACATGTCATACAAGATCGATTTTTAAGAAATCCATGTTGCGAATCATCAATAAATTGTTCAGTCAATAAATAGTCAGATAGTTCGTCACTAATAATTTTTTCCATAATCCTAGAGATAACTGGAGTAATATTTATTGGCCGATAGTTGTTCATGTCAGTCTTATCTCCGGATTTGTAACGTGGTATGATGTACGCGGTTTTCCAACGGTCAGGATAAGAGCCTGATTCCATAGAGAGGGTAAACAGTTTAAGGAGAAGAAGTTGGATATCTGGACCACCATATTTGTAGAGAAATGATGAAATCCCGTCTGCACCGTGACATTTCGAAACCTTGAGCTTATTTATAACCTTACTAATTTTCAGACATGTGAAGGAGATAGATGTTATTGAGTTACCAGTCAAGCATGTAACTCTAGAAACAGAGCCATTTATGGATTCTTTGCCATTTGCAAAATTACCACTGAAAAGGTCTGCTATAGTTTTTGGGTCATATATAAAACTATTATTATGCAGGATGCATGGTATATCAACATTTTGAGTTGATTTAGCACGTTTATTGTAAAGGTGGATTAAGTTTTGCACTTTTGAGCTAGTACGTAGTGCTAATAGCTCTTCATTGATGGCTTTTAACCTATGTTTCTCTTTAATTTGGTTAAAAATTATTGTTATTTGTGTGACTGCCGTGAAGTCGTTAGATTTAAAATAACGTTTCTTTAGGCGTCTTAGTTTATTACGATATTTAGCTGGTATATATAATTCGTAATGTTTACTAATCCTGTAAGTCTTAATTGGTGCACAGGAGTCTAGACAAGAGTTAACAATGAAATAGAATATATTGATGGCATCTGTCAGACTATTACATGAGAAGAATTCATCCCAGTCTGAGAGTTTGATCAGTGAGCGCAAGAGGTCCCAGTCTGTATGCTTATAGTCTCTATAATTGCAGGTTCTTTGAATTGGTCGGTTGTAGGAGGGATAGATGGGGAGAGCACAAGTTACTATCCTATGATCACTGCTTTCAAACTCGTTGTATACTTGTACAGATAGGGGAATGATATCTCTACTAAATATTAGATCAAGTGTATTATCACCCCTTGTTGGGATACGAACCCACTGTGACCAGCAGTACAGATTAAGGATTGATAAAAATTCATCATTGCTAGACTGACAACTATAGAGTCGAGCTCAAGAGTACGCACTGATGTTCACTGATGAGTAATCATATACTGTGACGGAACAGCGGGTCAGTAGTTCTTGATTTTTAACTCCCCCTACATGAAGTCAGTTCGTAATGTAAAACAGCAGATGATTGTCAACTGAATGGCAAGAATCCAAAGTCACGTAACATTAAGCTTTTATGGTCTGTGCTTTTGCATCAAACTTGTATATTCTGATTTAACATGTGAGTGCACAGACGTGCGCTGGTATATGATCGGTTAGAGAAAAGAAACTTAGGTTTAACAATGGAGCGAAATATAATTGATTCATTTACTGAAACCGAGTAACATTAAGCGTTTATGCCATTTAAACTCTACGAAAACCGTGGATTGATTGTTTGGCACCACTTGATGCATTCAGTAATTTTGGCAATATTGCTACGAGATGCATTAAGTTGTTTCTTACGTTGAATGTCAGCCACCAAATATAAGGTAGAACATAACGCATTTGTTTGAGTGATCAGATTAGAACATTAAAAGGATTGGGAGAATGTACGAATAAGTGATTGAATTTATTTTGCTATGTTTTACTTGATCGACAGTAATCTCATTTAAGTTATATCGATTTGAATGATTTTGCTTTTTCTGTAACAGAAACCATTAATGACGGTAAGTGTTGTGTGAATTTTAGAGTATACTGTGGTTTAATGCAAACTATTCGGGTTTGTTTGTTCAGACACTACTGATGACCATTGACATTTTTCTCAAAGGCCAAAGGTTCTGTTGCAGTAAGTGTATTCAATATGTGAATATAATTAACCCATTTGCCATACTTTTACGTTACAGTAAACATTCTAAGATTAATTGGGAGGAATTTTATGCGATTAGATTTGTGATGAAACCTAAAATGTGAAAAACACCTATAAAAGTGCTGTTGTGACAGTATTCTGAATAAACTAGTTTTATTATATGAAAGTCTTTACACTGTTCCGATATTGTCTGGATTCAGCAAAATATCATAGCTTCTTTATCCACCTCAAAACTTGCATTCAGTCATGCTTGAACTATGTGTCTATTCATTGATGAAATCATTGTTTGTTCAATTCCTCCCAGTATTCATTGAATTGATATTTATTTTGAACCAGTATACTGAAAATCAAATGTCTTACCATCCACGCTTGTTGTGTATATTACCACTGGAATGAACATATTTGTCTGCTTTTCAGACAGAGCTGTTTACGTAATGAGCTCAACATTACACATTTAAAGTACTAATTTTCTGGACACGTATTTGTAGATAACATCGAGCTTCAGTCAAATACCATACATTACAATAATGCTGCGTATGCCCTATTGTGATGACTTGTATGTTATTCAGTAAGGGTTTCGTTTGTATTTCAAATTATTTAGCTCTTGAAATTTAAGAAGACCTATACGAATTTGTAAACTTTTGTTCTTCTTAGAGTTTTTATGTTGATTGACTATATCAGATAGTGATTTTTGCCTGTTATTCTTATTTCCAGATGGCCAGTTTTGTCCTGGTATGTTTTGCAAGAGAATTAAATGAAAAGTTATACCTTATGGACGTCAAGTTTTAAGCTTTTGAAAATCGTGAGGCTTATTTGATGACCGCTTTCTAGCATCTTTCAACATGTTCTTCTATAAATAGGTGAAAAGTAAACCGAGTTATAATGTTACACGAAGAACGACCTATTTCTTATTGCTTCGTAAACACACCTACTTGTATATCGTTGTCTACTTTCAGTTGAACCTCACTGCATAAAGTTTGATATAACTGGAACAATCATCGAAACACGTTCATGTTATCGATGAGCCATTCAAGTGTTGAGATTAGTGGATTCTACAGTAATACCTAGGTGTTATTCTTTTTAATCATTTTACAATAAAAATGTATCGTTCACTTTCATTGTGTGTTAGTTTGTGAATAACCGTTAATCAAGTTGTTTCCGCTCATTCGTTCATATCTATCAATAATAAAATTAGGAATTGAAGAAAGTGAAAAGCCTAAGATTGATTCTCGCACTTAACACTACTCTGAACTAGTAGAATGATGCTGCAAGTTTCATATTTGTGGCGGTATTTGAAATTACGTTTTGTTGTAGGCTCGAGTGGTAGAGGCATCTAAACAGAATCTTTGTTGTAATCACTGTGATTTTCACTGTAGTAACGACTACAGTACGTGTGCCCAATATTAGTACATTTCAACAACTTTATATCTAAATCAAATAGAATGCTACGGTTTCCTTACCAAATGCATTGTCGTTTCAGGTAAAAATGGTGAGTTCGATCCCATGCTATGGCTTTGTTCCTATCAGTTCTTTGATACTAATCCAAATTGTTGCGGTAACTGCAGTACGAGAGTATATGTTGACCTAGGAATAAGTCAGTGTTTGGAATTTTGCCACTGCTGTTGTAGAGTATTTCTCGGAAGCCTCTATCTTTTGCAGGAGATGAACACTTGTAATCAATACCACATGTGTGCATAATAACGTTTAAGTTTGAACGCAAACTCATGTGTCTGTAACAAATAATTACTTACTTAAATATTTTTAAAACGACCAATTGTCATGAACTTCAATATTTTACAAACTGAATAAGTTGGTTTTTGGTTCTAACTGCCCAGATGATCCAAGTGTTGCTGTCAAAAATTGTAAGCTCAACTTACCATTCTACTCATGTTTCATTATTTTAGTCAAAATATCCCGATACAGTGCTTTTGTTCTCGAGAATATTTTCCCTCAAAATAACAGTCAAAAGTGTTTACAACTCTCATACTTAGATAGACTTACTCATTTAAATAAAGTTTAATTAGTACCGAGAATAAAAATGAAGTGGCCTTTATTTAGCAACAAAGTTTCAGTTTTTTGTACAAATGGAATGGTGGCAACAAATAAGTTCTTTTACAAATATAACATTCCAAACAATAGACCTAAATAAGGTAGAATACAACTTTGCATATTTGAAGCAATCTGGATCAGCCCCATTAAAACGAAATTATGTATCCAGAAGAGATAATACTCGACTTCTATGTTCAACTTGGTCCACGACAGGATCATCAGATACCTGAACTGGATGTCATCAATCCCTTATTCACATAGAGTTAATATTATTATTGTGTTTGTTATTATCAGCGATGAGTTGTTCTCCTAAGACTCACCTTATTTACACAACTAACTGCATTACTATTGCATTAATTATAAGTTACTACGTGACTTGTTTCGGCCTTTATGAAATATCACAATAACTATGAACTTCTAACTGTAGAGCCTGATGATGAAGTTATTGAAAACAACCAGTCGCTCAAATATTCTTTTTACTCCAAATTATGTACTCATTCATACGTATGTTAAACAGCTTTGTTGAGCATATCTTTATTGCTTCATTTAGTCCATGTTATCAGTTAGATCTCGTAGTTCAAAATTCATCCACACACAACGTAATCTCATGTTCTTGAACGACATATTTTGAAGAACTTTGAACGATGAGTAAGATTATTTCAAGCGGAATTTATCATTATGCGTATACTTTTTTAAAACTAATATCCTGAAACAGATAGACAACAGGTGCTCATGGGTAAGTATTTGGCAGTATTTATGCTTTTAATGTCTTACACGCCAATTGTTTCATTTTATATGAAAATGGTCCCGAGCTAAATTAAGAGCATTTTGTACGTGGTACCCCTACCATGTATTTGAACTTACTCAGCAAATAATGTTCACCATACGTTTAGGAAGTAGGGAAAAACATTCACTGTAATTAATCTTATCAGCTAAACAGTAACAACTATGTAAGGATCATCAACAGGGTTTGACTCGATAACCTCAAATAAATTGAACATTGGGTAGAATGTCATAAACAAAAAATAATATATTTGTAATATCCTAATGAGTAGAAAAATGATATATTCTAACGTTTTGCGACTCAGTGTCAGCCACTTATTCAAAAAATAGATAACCGAAACAAAATTAATCCAAGCCCTTTTGTACTATCTAAACTTGGATTAATTCTGATATGGTTATTTATTCCCCGAAAAATTGGCTTACACTGAGTCACGAAACGTTTGAAAATCCAATTTTTATACTCCTTGGGATAACAAAAATTATATTGTTTTCATTTAGTAACAACTCTGACTAATAAGAATTCATAGGTGGAAGATATTGAATGTATCTATCATCCGATGTGCCACATAGCGAATTAAGTATGACCAAGAGCTGCATATTTTCAGGGCTTACTCGTGTCATATGCTTCATTGTGAAACAACTAGTCATTTAAAACAGTTATTCGATATGGTAACTTATCGAACGTGATCAGATTCAAAGAAATTCGTTAGTAAGTACAACAAAATTAAAAGAATCCTAGGTAGGTCAGTAGGTCATATAAACTGTTAATCAGCTGAAGTGGACTTTTTCTCCACTACGACAGTTGTAGCGGTTTCCTCTGGTATCACTTTACACACTGAATCTAAACATCGTTTTTATCAGTTTACTATGCTGAAGAGATATGACCGATCGATGTCTTCTACAGAAGTGTACATGAATAAGAGCCTGATAAATACCACTATGTTTGTTATCTGATGTTTATCTAATTAGTGGAAATCCAGAACTAAAGGTTTGTAATAGAACCTACAATTTGGTCGTAGTAATCAACAGTCTCGCCACCGTGATTCTTTAAACAAAATGATTGGAAATCCAACTAATTTTGATTACTCAATGATTTCTCAAATATTTCCGTCATAGCTACAAAGATAAAAGAAGTTTGTAAGTTAACTTCCTTATTTATTCTTTAAATGAATCCAATTATTTCCCATGGCTTGCCATTCGAAATTTTAGAATTTCTGCCTTGGCAGTTTGAAGCACAAATAAAAAGCCATTACTCGATAATGTACGATAAATGATGCTCGTTTATTTTTATATCATTTTGTTTACTTCACCTGATGGATAGTACATAATTATGAATATCCAGTTCGTTATTGAATGGAACTTAAACGTTATAAATTTGTAAAAGAATGATTCAATTCAATTATGGTATCTATTGAGAAATAAATCTATAAATATACACACTATATACAAAGTTTGACAGCATAAATTGAGCTTCTGAATACAGTTGAGTGTAACCATTTGTAGTAGATCTATTCTGAAGACCAGTTAGCTTAACGTTAAATACTCCACCTGAACAACTGTCACAGAAACGGTTGGAGATTAGGATAAGGCTATGCTGTTGTTAAAGGCATAAAATCCGTTTATATGTAAGTGTTGGAGATGAATTTCGATTACTGAAGAAAAAAAACGAACACCTGATAAACTCTTCTCATTATTTATTGTTTGAAAATCATTTGCATTACAATTCCAATGTACATCTAATTTGCCGGTTGAACAGCGTCTCCATGGTCTATTGCAATATTTCAAACTTCGTATTAGATGCAATTATTCAACTGGATGTGACAGATTACATTTGCTTTGTTTAAGACAAGTTGAGTTGAGACATTGATTGCAAGATAGACCTTGAAATAATGACTAATCAAGTTTAGTCTGTTAGCTATTTGTTTTATTGCCGTTGAGGTCTCTCATGTATTTATATTCAGAGCATTACACCTTATCGTGTTTACAATAAATTTCTTAACGCCTAAGCTGTTTGACTACACCAATTCAGATTTCAATAGTTTTATACTCACTGTTTCGTAAATACGTTTATATTCATTTAACCGATTCATAACGCGGTATTTTCTCTCAGGTCAAAAATTTAGAGGTAGGTTCTCTGCCTTACGATTGGAATCATGTTCTGTAGTCCAGTATGATACATGTCTGATTGTCTGCTAACTCGCCTTGTTCCAATATATCAACTCCATAAAAATCATTCAAGATTGTTTGCATTGAAAATGTGAACAAAGACAAAACGCTTGTTTGTAATTCACTAAATTGAGATGAATCATATTATTGGTCATATCTGGTCCGATTAATATCAAATAGTTTAAGGAAAATTCAAGTGCCTTTGTCCAAGGAAATGATAATATTAACATTGTAAGTATTAGTGAATCATAAAGCCATTTCAATAAATGAAGTAATGAACTTAACCATTAATTTTATTCATATTAAATCTGGGAAATAATTTGGGTTTACATAGTTGAAAGCCTGAGTCAATCGACA
>NW_017386118.1:49056-50806 GCF_000237925.1 Schistosoma mansoni | reverse complement strand
AGCTAGACCACCAAGGACTCCCACAATAGGACGATATGGCCGTCCAGTGCTTCCAGGTTTTCCCTGGTGGTCTAGCTTCAATTGACTCACGCTTTCAACTATGAAGATACCAAATCTCCCTTCTGATAATAATTTGTGTTTAACCAGCTCTCAAAAGCACAATGTAGTGTGAGCATTTAGATAGTTGAATTAGCCAGTCAGTATATTTTTATGACGTCTCGCAAACGTTACTTCATATGTATGAAATATTTTTTATTATTTGTTTTTGACTACATTGATTATAACAGCATAAGGTTGAGAAAGAAAAATCGATTTGGATGAACCAGGATTGTCAACATATACCTAAATATTATATATATATATTATATATATATATATTATATATATATATATACATATATATAATATAGTATATATATATATATATAATGTCTTACATCAACTCGGCGCTCAAATACTGTGAAACTATTCGCTCTAATTTAGACGAGAGTTCTTATATATACCTAAATAATTCATCTTGGATTTTTTTTTTGATTCCTAGGATGAATGTGAGAAGAATATTGGCCGAAGAACATATTTCATTATGATTAGACTATGCTGAAATAAATAATAAATTCTCTTTTGGTTGCAATTTTAAAAATCAAAAGTCCTAGATAAATAGATTCTGGTATTGGTTCGGAACTTCAATTCAATCACGATGCTAGAATAATCACTAGACTTTCTGTTAGTCAAGATAATACAGTGCAAACCAAGTTAATCAGCTTATTACATATGTATCACAATGAAAACGAATTGTTCTGCAACGTAGTTCCACTAATAGTGCGATAAAATTCCTCGCTTCTATCCCATCACTTGTGTTCTGTTGCTTAAAACAGACAACCGTGATTTTTAGGACTGCAGTATAAAGGTTAATCAAACTACATTGCTTTTCGAACGAACAACAATTAAATTATGTGTCTACATGAACCGAAGTGGAATGAAAGATGACATTGCTAACTCGCTATAAAGTGTACTTACTACTCACTCAGTAAGACTTGACTGCATGCATTTAAAACATTCAGTCAAAATTTAAACATACCAGTGATGAATTTTCGCGTAGTAACGAAACATTTTGTGGACTAAAATGGTTTCCCTGTAGAGAATGAAAAACATTTTGTTTAGAAATGCTTATTAGAGCGTGATGTTCAGATGTAAATCTTGAAATGAATGATCGAAAGACAGAGAATCTACAGTAATTTTCCTATAATAACTTTACTTATTGTGTGTGAGTGGATAGTCATTGCAACCAGATATTTGATGAATTCGATTTTTTTACAAAGACGATGAATAACGAGATTTCAGCAACACTATCTGGGATTGGTGTCAACAAAATATTGAACATTCTCGCAAATCGATCTGTCGTACGCTGAAATACAACATATGTGATTTTGTTACGTTAAGCGACTTGTAATATTATAAAATCAACATTAACTAACCAGCATATATAAATCGTTATTAACAACTGTATATGGTGGATCAATAATCATGCATTTGTATTATGAAAATTGATCCGTTGAATATCAGAATTCTAATTGCATAAACTTACTGAGATTCTGTCGAATTTATTCTTTTGAGAATTCATTTTGACCAGTCAGTTAAACATAGGAGTCAGTACAAAGCCTAGTTTACCTGAACTTGGCTATCTTAGATGATAGGATTTAACCCCCATTTTAGTTGGCATGTGAAAACAAAAGCTGCATCACATTACTGA
>NW_017386118.1:0-48856 GCF_000237925.1 Schistosoma mansoni | reverse complement strand
GTAGTCACGCTTTTATTAAGTTATTTCGATGCAGTTAGTTCCCTTTATGAATTTAAATAAAGACAGAACAAATATTGATGTAGAATAATATAAATTCATTATATTTCGTGGTTTCTCATCAGCTGCTTACAACCAAATATGTATTAGAGTTTTAGCATCGGGGTAATAAATAGTATGGAATAATATATATATATATATATATGCAAGGAAAGGTCAGAGGTTATTAGGTATTAGAATGAAGGAAGCATAAAGGGTGGGTGGTGTAATAGTTGAGTGGAGTTCAAAGACAGATAAGACCGAATGTGTGATAATTTTAAAGGTAATGAAGAAGTCATGGAATTAAAACCAGTAGTCATTCTTAACAGAGATGAATACATCAACAAAGTTATGTCCATTTTAAATGATCCCACTAAATTTGTAATCGACAACACCCAGAAAGACGTTCAGCTGACTGAGCTCAACTCATGTTATTCTGAATTGTTTTAATTTTTTTAGTTACTTCATCACATTATCAATTAATTATTTGTCACTGCGTGTAATGATCCGGGATCTCCTCTCACATCATATCTATCATATCTATTTACAACACTCATTATGCGTCTTGAACTCTCACTACACCGTGATGATACATATCCATTTTTACTGTCAAAAGTATGTAAACTTTACAATAGTTTTGACTATAAATATTCTGGGCAGTAAGCAGCTGATCAATATTTAACAAAATAAAATGAATTCATACAGTTCTGCTCAATTCTTTGTTTTGGATTCGTTCAAGATTATAAAGGGAACTATATGTATGATAATAAATTGATTTACCACCCACTCAACTGATTAACTTTTGAAGCATCACAAAATAGCTTGACGAGTAATGATATTTTCATAGATTCCCCGACATTCCTTCTTATCTTTGCTAACTAGAATTAACAATCTGAATACAGTATTATTCACGGACCGAAAAAGTTTGTCAATGTTAATCATAAATAGAATCAAAAGTCTTCTAGGATGTGCGAGAAGCACGTCGCAAATGCTCAAGTTCAACTTGATGGACTGTAAATAAGTCACTTGTCTTCGAAACCTGAGATTTCGTGTACTACATTACGAAGTGACTGAAGTTACCGTTAGGTTTCATGATCAAGAGCTATAACATTGGTCCCGTGTACATATGATAATATGTATGTATATGTTTTCTAAATGCCTTTTCTTGAATTACTGTATACGCTTCAGAAGAAGTATATAACACCTTATATTTTTCCGCCTTTTAACACGCCTCATTGTTCAAGAATCGTCCAGTGTGTTTACAATGAACAGTACATTGTTAATTTCTTGGAAATGAATAGTCCGTAAACCAGTTTCGCCAGTAAACTGATGAATAGACAATCACTCAATGCAGAATTCCTTGATAATTCGTAATTTTTAAACCAGATGTCATAAATCTCAGTCACTATCACTGATCATGATCATTCAACCAAATATTCATTTGAAGAAAATTAGTGGAAAAATGTTAATGGACAAAACCTAATCCAGACTTTTATTATCAGGGAAATGCTGTATCAATAATAAACTAGATATATTCACTATCGCATTTCTATTTCATTTCATATGGACTAATGAAAATACTTTTCGAAGTCATAACTTCGAAATTTTTAACATAGTAGTATATTTTGTCCGCATGTCGAAATCTCGAATAACTCAGCTGTGTGCTTTCCACTAAAATGGTGAAACAATTTTATGATATATCTGGAGAATCTATCAATTTTCTTTGTACATTTATTTATCCTGAAGGAACACATGAACTAAAATAATTGTTTTCGTCATTTTTATATTATCTAGCACAAATGTAACCGTTTTGATTCCCATAACATTGTGCATGATTTAGAATACAAAACAACTCTCACTCCCCATGTTCTTTGTGTGCCTACTCTTCACAATTAAGAATTCAGAGATGAACAAAAGTCAGTTTATTGATAAAAAAGGAATCTCGTTAAAACATTTGCATCTCTTCATTTATATTAAAGAATCATAAGAATTTCAGTCAATTATCCATGTGTTGATAGACGTGGTCCTTTGAAATCCCCTTATATTCAACGACCCTGAAAATTTTAAACAATAATTAACAACAAGCATTATATTTGGTAGACTAAAGTAAGCAAGTAAGTAATGCCCAGGTAAATTATTTAAAATAGTAATTGGTTTCTAGATGACCTTATGTTAAACTATATGATGAGGAAGATTGTTTTCGAAACCTTGATTTTTGAGCAAGGAGTCACGTGATTACTGGATATCTGTAATTTTATGACTTTACACTGCTCACTGTGTAAGTATAATGATAAGCTAGTAAACTAACACTGTACCGTTAGCCTAAAAATATTAGTGAATCGAATTCCAAAAGAGTTCTAATATACGAGAAAAGATATTTATTAACATGTTTCATGTCAGTTTTTAGAATATGAGAACAACTGTGAATGTTGGGTATCTAAAATGCAATTTATCCTAAACTATTTTCAATCGAGTTACTTTTCAGAATACTGTCAATAAACAGACAGTCGAATACTCATCAAAGCCAACTTCAATCTTCAGTTTTAGTTACAGAGAACTATTTAAAATGTGAAACTAATCAATATAATTAGGGAGTTAGTATTTACACTGAGGCAACTACACAGATAATTTAATCAATAAATAAGTCAATTATGCTATATAAATTTGAAAATAATGAGATAAAATTCTCGGTACTCTGTAGCCACTGACAACTGAATGCTTTCAACAAATTTTGTACTCACCATTTGAAAAGCATCATGGGTAATACCTCGTGAATTATCTCTTAGATTAGCTTTAATTATGGTAATGTTTGGCAAATATATTACAAATTATAACCTTGACACTACTGAACATTGATCGGTATCGTTTGGTAGATTGGTATACACCCTTCTAATCAATACAGAATTGATTAGACTATTCATTAGCTTAGAAGATTTCATGATAGTACCCCTCTAAATGAGAGTAAATATCTTCGAGAATGGTAGACACTTAAACTTATTCTAAATAGGTTGGAGTTTAATGTAGTCTATTTTTTGAAATAATCATATATTTCATACTAAACAGTGGATAAAAATACACCAGTCAATTCCGGCAGACTTACACCCAATTTTTGTACTTAGGAAGAAATGTAAAATTGTGGACTCTCAATGTTATTTACTGAAAGCTTGATCATAACGATTTATAAATTTCAAAACCTGTTACACTAGCAACCAAAACTCATAGAGTGTATTTTCTATCATATTCAATACGTAAATGGTGTCGTAAATGTTTCAAGATAATCAGGTGTAAGCAATCAGAGGTAACGTAATTGACGCCAAGAGCAACCAGAAAGATCACTTTTAGAACTCCCATCCTTGTTGGAACTGATTGAAATATGTTCCATTGTTGCGAGACCGGATGAGAATAATGAAGTAAGTCTACTGTTGCTTAATTTTATTAACACAACAATACATTATTGGTGTAAAGTGCGGGTCCATAGTGCGAAGCAAAGTGCACTAGTAATGATAAGAATAACAAACTAATAATGTTCTAATCAATAGTCCATCATAAGAAATATACCAAACTTGAATAAGTGGAGAATAACATAGTAATCACTAAAAATTATTTAGATCGCGTACTATATATGTATAAACGGATATAAACTGATAGGGTAAAAACATGGTAAACAAGTACAGGACACATGAAATAGGGTTTAGAATACGTGACAACCTTCCCTGTTCTTGGCTGTTTTGACATAATAAACGACTTTGCTAATTTTTAACACCCTGAATATATTTGTGGTTCTTCATTTCCTTCCGTTTATTCTCTTCTTCATTTGATTATCCACACCTATTACATAACCGTTGTTACATATAATTATTTTCTAATAGACAGATTTCACAACATCCAAATAAGAAGGGTTTATTAGGAGAAAAATGGCTATAACGAACTTACCAGCTTCTCTTAGTTTGTCAACTTTAATAACAAAAATAATGAAAACACATCTGACTGCTAAATTCTGCCGAAATCTGCTGAATATCAAGTATGAACAGAAACCTGTTATTCACAGGATCAACCAACAGTTATTCACACATTAGTCGTCGACACATGATCCATTATATTAGCGTATCATTTGTTATTACATATTAACGATCTACGTACAATTTAGACTCGACGTTAATATCATAATGAATGGATAGACTTACTATTGTCATGTTGGGCGAAAACTTCAACCATGACGGTAAGCAGTTTGAATGTTCTTTCAATGAATGCGTAAATCATTCAATTTTCCTGTATCCACCAATCCATTCCACTTATATTACTCACTTTACATGTAGTTAATCGATAAATTATAAGACGGGATACATCTATAAACTTTTTCCATCATTGGTCTTGAAATAATTACATGAACCTAAGGTCTTTGCTTCGTAAATGATACCTCTATTAGGTTACATTGTATGCCATTCTTTTCAGCTTTTCTATATGTGAGATTTACCAACAAATCATTTTTCTGTGAGTTAAGCTCTTGGTGTTTACTACTTGAACTTCATTCAGATATATCTCTTTCTATAAATTAAAGGTGATCACAGAGCTTCTCATGAGGTAACGATATTCATAATTTAGTTTTAAATTAAACTTCTAATAAATATTCATGATTAAAAAATATGCACAACATCGTATTTGTAGTGAAGGAACAATAACTTACTCATTTGGGCTTTACGCAGGTCTGTTTTGAAGAGCGAATATAAAAAACAGGATATAATAAAAAGTATATTTAATTGTCTGTCTATTAAACGTCTTTGTATATACATATATATTGTTTTTTTGCGATAATTAAATACAGTATTTCGCAAATGCATCTTGTATGCATGGTATGTATAGATTATTAACCTCCTCGAGATCTGATAAATTAGGCTGTAACCATCCAGTTACATATCTAGGTGAATAAAATAATCAAGTTGAAATATCATGAAAATGGATCAGATATTTGCGAAAATCCCTACGATTATCTGCTTATATTGAATTTTTATGTTGTATATAAAATCTGATTTCCGGAACACACCATACCATTCATATACTACCTAGATGAATAAAGTTGTCTCTTTTTAAACTGATTTCCGGAAATATTATTAAAAAAATACCACACAAGAGATTGAGTCAAATCAATGATAACTTAGAAAGAAATTTAAATTGCACTTACAGTTTTTCAAGGTAAGTTCAGGATTATCTTTTTCGTCACAAACACAAAAAGATAGACATAGATAGATAGACATAGATATAGATATAGATATAAATGTATTAGAGATACGTATGTGTAATCGAACGGCTCTCATCGTCAGTGTTCTTTTATCTAGATCGAATAATAACATACACACGTATAGTAATATAGGTATTTTTCCAATTTCTGCAAACGATAAATACTTCTCAGAAGTATTACACAATTACAAGAATTACATCTTAGACAATCAGTTATTATCATTATGAGGATACTCTCCTACTTCAGACATCACAACCATTAGACGAAACTGACAAAGTAGTACTGAAACTAGTTTCAAAATATTGAACTGAACTTACCGCTAGGACCTAAAACATTTATGCATATGAATAAGAAAGGATATTGATAATGGTGAATTAAATTACCAATCCGCTAATTTCTCATACTAACAGTTGGCAGTCAATAGTGCTGTGATGGACAGACTAAATGTGGTACAAATGTTTCTCAATACTGTAACCAGAAGAACAAACGAATTCACTCCGTCTATAGTACCTTAACACTTACATGGAGTGCTTTAAGTAGTCTACATAGTCATTATACGTTATATGAGTCACCGAAATATTAGTTCTGTATGTATTCAAAGTGAAGAATCAGTAAATGTTTTCATCATGCTCAATTTCATGTTTGCAAAATACATTTGTGGAATACAATATTTTTATGAAAGAACATAAATAACTTCATCATCAATAAGTCGAAAGCAACTACACAACTAATATTAACTCAACTTAATCTTACTATGTAAAAGTAAATGAGCACATTATTACAATGTTAAAAGATCCCCAAACACATGAATCTAAATACATCTCAAAATATACTATTGCCTTACATATGTTCCATTGTTTATTTAAGGTGTATTCAGTTTCATGTAGTTGTATGACAAGTGAATGAAAATATGTACTAAATTGTATGTAGTAGTTATCTCGAAGTACGAAATTATAATTCTCTTCAACTGTTAATTAAATGTCAATAGATAACTAACAACGAATGAGCTTCATGGTATTTGAAAGTTTTATCATTCGGAATACATAACACAATATTCTTTCTTCAAACTATACTGTGAGACCTACCGTCACAACCATCTTTATCTAGAAGTGAAAGCATTAGATGAGAAAAATTATTATTCAAACATAAAATAATGGAGTGAATTTTGTAAACGCGTAGAGTAGATTAGTGCACATCTATTGCATTAAACGGATTCCAATTTCGGCGAGCCATGCCTACTTAACGTCATTGAAGTTCAGATTACATAAATTTAGGGTCTGAAGTCAATATCATCAATAATCACGTCCTGTAATGTATTTTTCAAATATCAAGATTCTATTGAACCCATAGCATGTATGGCATCTGCTGCAACACAATTATAATCACTGTGATGATAGTATACATAGCAAGCACATATTGTTCGATGACACTGAATCTTAAATATCTCATTTCTCGAAATATTTTCTTCCATAACAGATGTAAAGTAATTGCAACTGAGGTTCAGTCGAATAAATTCATTTGTTGCTGAATAAAAATAAAATATATGCGCAACTGAATAATATCCAGGTAAGTTATTGTACGGTAGAATCCGAAAACTATTTTGTTGAGTATGAACTACAGGAAAACAGAGTACACTAGTCTGTATAACTAAATTAACGCAAACGGGGGGGTCTATCTTCTTTGTCAATGTTTTCAAAGAAGAACTAAAACTTTGAAGTGAATACCTTTACTCAATACTATAAAGAACATCTAAGTTTATTGTAAAGAAGGTGATTTTATTAACAAATGATTCAGAAAAAATTCTTTATGTAAACGAATTTGATCAACTTACCACAGCAAAGGGTCGCTTTAGAAAAACATAACGATCAGTAGACACTTTTGTCTGACTAACTCAGATGTAAATTCAAATGCACTGCATTGCAAAAAAATACTAAACATTTATGTTTTATCATCAGGTACTTACTTGTGAGATTGCTTTCTGTTTCCAAGATACAGCATTAAGGATATCATTAAGAAATATTGCTACTTCGTAGGTATTTTTCACGTTAAAACAAGCATACAAAATCCAAAACCTCAAATTACCGACAATTCATAATTCTGATCAGCACAGCAAAATGTCACATCGAAGGAAGAAGTAGGTCATGAGAGATGATTTCATCTTGTATACTCATAAAGATGCCTAGTTTCAATCTCGAATTCCTCTACTACTTCGATCGACCAAATGTTTTCAATGTGTTTTCATTCACAATCTGTAGGGAATGTTGACTGAAATAAATACTAGAAAGAATTCAGAAAAACAGTTTACTGTTTTCCATAACAATAATAATAATATCAGAACTATAGTAATCCTCCAACTTGTAGCAAACAAACATTCTACAATAGAAACTATCGAGATATTCATCTGAGATGTTGATTAACACAATTTTCATGACAACTCATGTTTATTATTACGTTATTATGTAATGCTATGTAAATTTTATGATATTATTAAATTATATCCTTCATTATGTGTAAGCAACCAACAGAATTTTTAAAAATATTACTGATTGCATCACTAATTACATACTTGTTACATCGATATCTGTAATGGTAATAGCATAATCACATATATATACATAGATTTTCCAGTAAAATGACATTGTTCAAGAAAAAGTTTAAGTTCAATATATTGAATTACTGACATTCTGTCATCCATAATTTCATACGTCTCTTTAAGGAACCAGTAAGGTCACAAGACAAAAAGTCACGTTTCATAATATTATAGATGTATAATTCCGATGAATAATTTTTAAACGATGTTAATTATCTTTATTCTACCGGTGTAATGAGTGATACAAGATCATTTTGCTAGTTATACCATATCTATATGATACCGAAATTCTGGATAATTTGGCTTCAAAACAATTGGTTAAGTAGTATATAACTGACTGCTAGCTTATTGGATTAACATTGGATTTCCCAATCTACGACTACAAAGCTCTTTAATGACTTTGACTGAGATCTGTTAAAAAAAGTTTATTAGAAAGTAACATAGCGTAATAAAATGCAAATACCAAGAAAAACAACCGTACAAGGCTTGTCTGAAATAGTCAATGTCAGTATCCCTCAAGATAACTTTGATTCTGATTCTCACTTATTCATTCAGAGAAACTTTGTGATCTTGTACACGGACTAACTATAGAGGATAACTGACAACTTGAATGTTTTGTGTCTTTGTTTTGTTGTTTTCCGGTATTACTTAACAATGAATATTCATGATCCATCCAGAAATCAAACATAGTTCATTCAGAGATCCCTGCTATCAGAAAACACCAAAACAACCTAGTTCACATCCAACGGTTTATATGAAAAGCATCGGTATACTCTGGAAATTAGGCGGCCATCATCCACTGCAATTAGTGATATTTATCCTACATTCAACTTACCTAAACACTAATGATCACTACTCGTGACTAGGAGTTAATCATTTTTAGGTATTTGGTGTTAAAGCATACTGACTTTAGAGACAAATGTATTTACCAGTCCGTGCAATCATCAACGATAGACAATAGCTTTATTCACATTCCAGATATTAAATTTTGTATCATCATTATTGTACATATGTATCGGGCAAATAATTTCTGCATACTAGTTTGATAAATAAGCAAAAGCTATAAACATGTATACAAACATTTTCATATCCAATACTGTTTATTAAGGTCCAAACCCACTGTTTCACTTGTTATTTATCAATGATAACATTCACACCAAAACTAAGGCCCTAGATCATAGCATAAGTTATTTGTTACCAGGTGAAAACATGTTTGTAATATGTTAACCTCACAAATAATTAGTGAATATAATCACAATGTACCTGAGAAGATCGTTAGAAACAAACTTTAATGCCGAAAAGCTGTTGATCCATGAAATTAATTAAACTTTGTTCGACTTAAGCAAAGATGGATAGTGGCTAGCAGTGGAATCCAGGACGCCCGTTTCGTCCTATTTGGGACTCGTCAGCTGGATGTACCTGCATCTCAGAGTTGACATTCACTCTGGGACTAATCAATGGGAAGATTTAAGCAAACAATACCAAATGAATTTTTTGGACTTAGTTTTAGTAAACTTATTTCAAAATTTGCAACTCAGGAAATTCTTTTCACTATAAAATGGTGTGTGCTATAAAACTAAGTAGGTTATTAATATCCCGATTATAAATAGTAATTTTTGTAACATACTTTAGAAACTAAACGTTTATAGTTTAAAACGTACTACAACATTTATTTCCTAATACAAGTAAGGGATACATTTAAAAAATTAAACTAATAATCCTCATGTCTAAGCTCCAAAGTGTACCTGCTGTTGTCATTCAATGTTTTGTAATATTTACCTTCGTTGACTTTAACCTGTCATACAACGACATAAACAGATGTGGACGCTTCATGCTGTATAATTACCTGAGCAACATAGATATTCTACAGTGATCCATCTCATAGATGAAATCTCGCATTTGTAAATGAGTCAGGAGTTTTGTGGATTCAGAATAGGGTAGTCCGACACAAATCGACGACTATCCATCAGTAAGATAAGCATCGATCAAGAGCATACCTAGATTACATATGCTCCTCATTACATTCCGTAAATCAGTTTAATTAAATACCCTTGCTTATAGAAATCTTTGTTACCTAGTGACTGATTTACTGTGAAATATTTTTCTGAGAAAAGCCGATAAAAATTTCGAACACTATCACGAAAGTTTTGTGGTTGTTAGTCGTCAATATTCCACGTAGGTACGTTTTCTTATCTGCAAGATTATCTTTCAAATTTGATTTGAACAAAGACCAAAAGATTCCATTCAATCTTACCAGCTATTTGATTTAATCTTAAGAAATAATAACTTTGAAGTATCCGGTCGTGCTACCTCTAAACGGAAATGTTGATGTTTCACTTGTGAATGTTTTATGCAAATAATGAAAGTCGTTCATACATTGCTCGACTTACCGTCGCATTGAATAGCTTTTTTAAATAATCAGCATAGAAATTTAGGCATTTTTCTTGAAAAATTTATTTTCACATATATCTAACACCAAAGAAATAGTAAACGAAATGTAACTACAAGTAGGTGGTGTCAGTACCTCTTCTACGAAATGTTTTAGATGTAAATCGTGCTGCAGGAAGAAAATAGAAGTGTTCGGTGTTTCATAATTTCAAATTCAATTAAAGTAACGTGATTAGTGTTCAACTAACCACTGACTTCAACTGATGATTTATAACGAGGAGTTCAACTAACATCGGCAGTTAAAGGTTAATTGAAATAATATATCAAGTATATTTCAGTGATTGAGAACGGATTTGAGAATCAGTATTTGTGAGATATATATTATGTCGAAGAAATGAAAAACTTCATATACGTGGCGCTGTAATCAAACCTTCATCTTCTATTTTTCCTAAATACGTCAACTGTTATTCGCCAATAGTGAACAAGTGTTGAGTGTTCGATGTAATGTGTCTTACTTATAGTACGCTTCATATTATTCTTTTACGAAGAAAGTAAAATTCTTCTGATAAAATGACAAAATCTGTTAACTTAAGTCTTCGTTACTTCCATTCTAATACATTTAAATGTCTATCAAGTGACTCACCCCATGTAGTACCTGCCAGTTGAAATGTGTAATATTGAGTGAAATTGTACAATACACCTTTCAAAATCAATAATGTGTTATATTTTGAGATGGTGGAGCAGATTTGTAGCTCAGGTAGATGATTTTGATGTAGTTTTGTTCTCTGAATTGAATTGTTTGACCGTGGATCTTTCATCGTCCTTCTCATGATATCTTTCAGAAGAACAATGAAGGCTCCACTACCAAACCATTCAGTTCAGAGAACAAAACTCCATCAAAATGTGTTAGATTACATGTATCCGTTCATAGAATTAATTAACAAACAACCAATCCTAACCATGTTTTACTTCCATTGAGATGATATTAATAAGTTAAATATAAGTGAGTTCAACATCTTTTTGTAGATAATTCATCTCGATGCATTGATATAATATTGTCAACAATGTTTTCTTCAAAATCACATATTTCTGTTTACTACATACCATGCATTCTTTTTGATAGCATTTTTTCCAATTACTTTGTAGTTGAATGCCAATAAGAAGATAATGACCTAACAGCTTATATATGAATAACAGGATATCCGGAAGCGATTCTAGAAGAACGTGAATTTTGTAATTTTGATTTATTCGTTCATGTCGATGATGCTGTTAGATATGAAAGCAAATTACGGAAAACACTAAAAGTTCCCATAAGAATCAAGAGCTTCTTCTCAAAATAATACGGTGCAACACTAATTTTATCATTTAGATTGTTATTTGAGTTTAGCAAATTTTACTGCATTATTTGAATAATCTATTACTGATGCATACTGTTTTTTTGTGTTAATTAAGTGGTTCACTTTCTGTCTTCACTTAAAACATCAATCGTTGAGCTTATAACATAATCTGTTCACAGATTACATCTTATCCATAAATTTAGTTTCTATTCCCTAAAAGAACGAAGATTCAATGAATATGTTCGTGCAAAAATCAAAAGGAGAAATTATAGACAGAACATTTTTAGTACTTAAACGACAAATGAAAACAATTTTCTGACGCTCTGAAGTCACATTTTCAAATTAAAATTGTATCCTACAACTGAATTATAGGATAGTTGATTGTGCGATTATGTTCAAATCCTCATGTATGAAAATTGTTTGTGAGTAATAAGATTGATAATAAAAATGAAGAGTAGGATAAAATAATCATCTTAATTGTGCTCATATCACCTACAGTCATAAAATCTCATCAACTTACATTTACAAACTGGAACAAGTATCTGTATTAAACAGACAATCAGTAAACAACTTGTACCAAATAGTTTCATATTGTTGTACTAACAATGAATGTTTCTCATCGTTCTTATTCTATTTATACATTTATATCACAGCATACAGAATGTCTGCGTGACTTAAATGTGCTTATTTAATCTTTATTTTTGATTAATCGAATTAATGTGAATAATAATAATAATATGTGCTGATCTACAAACTTGGATTTATGAAAAATTTTTTGTGTTTTTATTAATCTTATGAATGATCTATTTTTCCATAGATACTGTGATAATCACTAAAATATGAATGATTGCTAAATAAACTCATCTACAATATACATGCTTTATACATTAACACACTCACCACATACATACACAACATACAATTCCACATTATTCATAGGAACTGTATAGAGTCTTTTGAGAAAGACAGTTATTTGTGAGATTATATTCACCTTTCTTCCTAATGTAAATATAAAAACAGTAGAACTTGAGCATATTGAACAATGACAAAAAGCTTTCATATATTGCGTTTTGGAATGGATATACAAATAAAATAATCTTAAATAACTATATTGACATTTTAGTACAGAAGAATGCCTTCCCGTACAGACAGCATATGGAATATATGCGTAGAGTTGAATACCTAAGACTTTCATATCCATGTGACAATGTGAAATAAATGGTAAATTTTCTTGATGGTTTTTTCTAACTAAATGTAAACAACTGCATTTCTTCCTGAAAGATCAGGAATCAGATATATACTTCCATGAAATTCTATCCAATTAGTTCTTTACCTAACTATGAATGCACCGATTTTGAAACACAATAGTTTAAAGGATGTCATACGCAAGCTACTCGATAACTAGAAGATAAAAACATTATCAACCCATTCTTCATTTTCACTCGTAAAATAACTAGTTCTTTTTCTAAAACTCCACTCCTTTTTATAAACTTCCTCATTCTACAGTGAAATAGTTGGGAATTAATTGAAGATTTATTACTCAACGATTCTTCATTTGACCAAATTGTCTGTGTTTTCTCAAAACACAATAATAATCCTCTACGTAAAAGTTATTGTGACAACAAGATATTTCGCTTCAGTGATTCGAATTACCACGTGTACAGAGATTAGGTTTTTATGAAATCTTAATTAATAATAAACCATGTGATTAGAATTTATCGGATAGACTATGTCTTTTCATCAATGTATATGCAGCAGGAGAGCATAATCCGTCTTACTGGTATGTGACTACACCGATTTTCATTTGCTACGTGCTACTTAGTGTGATTAATTCAAAATGCATTGCGCAAATATATCACATAATTCTAATAACCTTCGCTTTCTCATTGCATTATCGTATTTACATCTATTATTGTTCTGTGGTGACCACAAAGGGACAATTTTTAATCACTTAGATTCTTTTTTCTCCTTATTCTATCATATGTTCCATCCTGATTAGTGTAGTTATCGAAAACTCAGTAGACCTTAAACTTTTCTTACAACTTACTGGAAACCAACTTATGAAAGTTATATAATGCTCATCCATTGATGACTTTCTGTTTATCAACTTTTGAAAAAACGACTGAATCGAGAAAATCAACCATCTCAAGCATCCTGTTTATTGGTCTTATTTCAAACAGACTGATGCATAGTAACAAGAAGTTCAGGAAGTCAATGATACGCCATATTTTAAAAGCAAAACAAATAACATGACTTTAACAACAAACGAACTTCTTTTTTTCTTCAATACCGCAGCTGACAATTAAATTAAATTATACACACATGAAAATCCGTTATTATTTTCACACTTTGACAGCATTTTGCATTTATCACATATCTCACATTTTATGATTCACGTTGTTGATTTTAATTATAACAGTAAAGAAAACCAGAAAAGACTGCCGGGGAAAACATTGAAATCATTCAAATGTCAGCGGATAAGCTTGCATGAAAATATCAGTTGAACATATAGTGTCTTCTGAATACCCGAAGATCAGTTTCTGTCAAACCATTCATGCAAATATATGAAGTAGAAATTCAGTTTATAATTAACAAACGTAATTAAATAAATCAAAATATAATGCTTTCCGGCCGTTGAAGAGTCATATGAACGAAGATAATACATAGGTTTATTTTGCAGAGAAATTTCTGTAACTTTTCCACCTTTTTTTAACTGAGCAAGCTGTTAGTTATTTTGTTGAAAACACCAGTGGTACAAACAAAGAGTCATTATTTGCCAGAGAAACATACGAAGATGAATAATTATCAGGTATTGGTTTTTCTGACAAATACATTAGAAACAAGAGTACTAACAAACAATATATTATAGTTAGTAGATATAATAAAAATATAGATAGTGAATACTGGTATTATTGAGAAATGGGAAGTTTTTTTTGCTTTGTAAGAATGCTTCAATCTTGAGCTTACAACCTTGGAAGAAGTTCACGTGACTAGTTTTTTCATTTGTAGAATGCTACTCCGAGAATGCAAGGCTTTATGATTTTCAAGAACTCCTGACTACTTTGGGACTTAGCTTCAGATTATTCCATATATTTTCTTTGACTGATCCTGTTATGTATTCAATATCAATTAATAACGAGATGTAAAATGGCTTTGTACATATATATATATATCAGGTTAAGTAATTAGGCTAGCCATTTGTACATAAACAGAGTTTACAGAAGGTTGGAATGTAAAGTGTTGTGTAGTGGGTTGATTAATGTATGCATTAAGAAGGTATTTTGTAGACTGATGAATAAAAGGAGAAAAAGGTAGACAAATCCACATAGAAGTACATGCAAATGTGTAAATGTACATAGATTAAAGTACAAAATAATTAATCGGATTAAAAAGAAATAATAAACAGTCACATAAAAACCATATGTTCTATCACTCATTCGACTCATTAAATACAGAGTATATAAATGGTGTAACGAAGAAGTTGGATTAGTTTATACACAACAATATGATAATACCTGTCAAAAACTGTTTGGCAATCTTCTGTCTCATACAGCTTGTTGTATTTTCAAAATGTAAGTTAATGAAATGTTGTAGTTAGAACGGTATGATTTAAACTAAAATTATCATACTTCCTCTATTTTCGATCATGAGTTTGCGTATACTCACAATCAAGGAGCAGCGAACAGTCTTAGTTCAGATGGTAGATTAGTTGAGACATAAAGTTTGGATTATTTGTCCAAGCATAGACAGCCTAAAATTCGCTTTCAATCATCATCTAAGTATTATTTTTTTATTGATAATGGCTTTATTCAATATTATATTTTTGGTACAATATAGAATTTTTAGCACAAAGTATTTCAACAAGTTTTCTTGTTTTATTTCTTGACCGATCCTGACGAAAAATAATGAAACCTTCTAGTGATACTGAGAAACCATATTGTAAACCATTTAACCAGAATTCTTGAATTATGGTTACATCACAATTACGATACATGTCTAGACTTAGAAGGAATTGAATACAGCCCAGCTTGGCAACTACTGATGACCATTTAGATGTTAGAAGTTCAGGAATTCACTTCTGAATAATGTTTTTTTTCAATGCATATTGCCAGCCACTATGATATCTCAGACCTCACTTTTTGTAACTTGTACAGTGATAGGTCGTAAAATTTTCTCAAATACACCTGAATAGATTATGCCATTAATAGACATAATGATGTGTTAAAAAAAACTAAAACAGATAACTTGTCGATATATCTAGATGAAAGGAACAGGTATGTTAGATATTCAGATAGGGCGCCACTAATTGCCATTTTCTACAGGCATTGATGATGTTCAGAGCTTATTTCCTTCGACAAGCAATCCGCACTGCAAACGACACATGAAACTTCGTATATTTTTTTTGAAATATCGGAATTTGAAACTCAGAAGGTGAATTACGTGGCCCATTTAAAAAGCACCAGAAGCCACCAACAGATTATTCTAATAACACAACAACGATCGTTAGTTTTAAACCATAATACAACTATTAGAATCGGTGTTGGGTTGCGCTACTCTTTAACAAATCCTTATTTCTTTAGCAAAAACTGTGTGCTTCAAAACTTTACTCTCTTATCCCGAAGCGCTGTTGTGATACAGCTAAAAACGTTTTGAAAAATTCACATCTGTCTAGTACAGTGATAAACACTTATTGCTAACACTGTGTCTGTGTATACATAAATGTGCAAACAGACAGTCAGGTCAATATTTTCCTGGAACTGCTCAAATAAAATGCAAATAAAAGGGACTAGTGATGAACAATATGGTGACAAGAAGTAGGTGGACTACGATTGAAATTAATAGAAAGATAAAATGCAGAAAACAAGAACGACGTTTATCAACCATGCCGAAATATAAATTATTTAGATATTTGTTAACGAATTAACTTAATACTAATGTTGGACTTAATAGTTTCAAATAAATCGAGCATTGGTGGAGGGTTAATAACAAACATATTTTTGTTATATCCCAATCAGTAGAAAAATTGTATTTATAACACTTCGTTACTTAATTCTTAGTGCTGATCGAATGCTATCGATCAAGTTGCAATGCGGCCACCAGACTAGGTGGCTCGACACTGCGTGCACTATATATATTGAGGTAATACGAAGTGGTAACGTCTCTGACTGTGAAGCTGAGTGACACGGGATCGAATCCGCCAGGGAGAATCAGTTCCCTCAAGATTACAGGTATACCTTGCTGACGAGTGCCAAGTAGCACGAAACCCGGGTCCAGGGTTTCCTGTTGACCACCTCCAACCACCATCTTACCTCGAAACATATTTTTGTTATATCCCAATGAGTAGGAAAATTATATTTATAACATTTCGTTACTTAATTTAAGCTGCTTCTTCAGAGTGAATTTTGGTTATTTATTTCGCTTAATTTTGAGAACGTTTATGGATGTCAAGTGCTGAGAAGCATCTTTGGTTGTGAGATTACAAGTTTGCTTTTCCTCAGATCAGTGAACTTCATAAAAGAATCGCATGAACTCAGTCAACTCAGGACTGTTAGCCGATGAGATATGACAGTCACAAGTTAACAGTAACAAATAAAACAATTAGTCTGTTTTACATTTATTTCTACCAATAACTTACGAACTTGTATAATTTTGTGTTTTGTATATTTGCACGTAATTACCTTGCATCAAGGCTAAACGTTCATAGTTCAGACTCCAAATCAGTTGCGAAATAAATTTCAGAATGCCATTAAAATTCTTTTGCTTAATAGTCACTTGATAACATTAACAATTTTATTTTGGAGTGTTGGCTATAAATAACCAAATTTTTTAACACAAACTATATGAGCCTAGATTTCATATTCTGACCTAGTCACACCATTTCACTTACCAATTTAAGAAACTGAAATCATTATCATACAAAGCAGAAAATGTCCATAAACTGACAGTGTCATAAATTTGATAATTTACGGTTTCAATGGGAATTTAAAACGAACCAAAGTATGGGACTTACGGGACAATATTTACGACTTAAATCCATGACCATATATTAAAACTCTCGATGAATCTGTTTCATTCAGCTAAACGTGAATTATTGAGATCCTCGTCTTTGTGAAAGGTTATGCATGGCATTTGGTGTAAAGTGCCTGTTTCTGTGGTAATATGGATTCATTCAACTCTTTTCCAGTTTACTTTTAAAGTCTTTTATGAACTCAAACAAAACAATACATTTCCATTACCAGGTGATGGTTGGAGTGAGTTATTTCAATGGTGTTTTTAAAGTGTTTTGTTTTAAAAGTCATTCAGTCAACTAATGCAGATATGTTATTTTTTTAACATTTTTGATACCTAATGTCAGTTTCTTCCAGGTGTGTAAAACACAAAACACACTTGAATTAAAATGCTTCTCATTCAACACTGGAAAGTTGTTAGCTAGAAAGGAATAATACTTGGCTAATTTGTGATAAACAGAAGTTGGCAGAATTCTCAATGTTTCCGTTATGAGATTTCGATGTTGTTCAAAATAATCTACCTCAAAAACAAATTCACAGTTGCACTCATACTTATTCAGACATTATGGATATATATATATACCTAACTAATTTATGTTATTCAATGTTATTTGAACTGCACTTCCTTAAATATCAATTATTTGAATCCTTATTTAGTTAGTCGCTTGACAAATAACTCATTCTATATGATATATGTGTATATGACATTAAGAAGAAACAATCAGGTTTACACCATTTTTGGCGGTAGGCACATGTAAAATCAAATAACTTGAACAAAATACATGAATATCAACTTTAAATATTTTCAAACAGCAATCACATGCAACGGTAAGTTTCGAAGTTGGTTAATTCCTGTTTTTTCAATGGATCAGGTAGGATGTCTGTACGAATGTAAAGACTCCTATTAAGTGAACTACAAATGACAAACCATGACAGGAATATTTAGACACTTATTGATTTTATTCTCGACCCTTAATTCAAGACTTTAGTTTAAATCATACTAAATTTAATTTAATTTGAATGAAAAAGGTTCTTATCAGCTTACACTGTCAACTTATTTAATCTACAGAAAAGAAATAAAACGCACTTAAAACCTGTGTATGTACTTAGACGATTGATATCTTGCTAACGAATAATTACTGAATGTAACTGACTGATCACAGCACTTTTCACATGATTCTTGATTTCATTTGTGGATATGACACTTCGTCTAAGTTATAAGTCGCTTGGACCGATGTACTCACGTATTAGGCTCTACTCACGTTTGATGGAATGACTGATAACATTTGTCTGATCTATGAATAAGCCTTAATAGGCCATCTTAATCAGTAGATATTATTATACAAGCAGATAAAATCCAACAAAAACGAATGACACTAAGCATAATATCATAATGCAATGTTTCGAATTATTACATTCACACATTCAAGTTGGAACTTTCAATTCATCTGTCACATTTCACAGAAACATATTGTTGTGGTATGTTTAATTTATATCATGTTTTTTGTTTAAATTGAATAAATTTATTGAGGCGAAATCGATAACTTCTTGGTTTTTAATGTTTGCAATATTCTCTAATTGAAAAATGGTTACGGAGCTATATACTTTCAAAGTCCAATTATCATGATCTAAATAATTCACATTTGTTTATTTCCATTGGATTTCATTACACTGGGTTTTCGAGGTATGCCCTGTGGAGGTCATAATATTTGCCTTATCATCGGTCACTTTTGTTAACACACATAAATGATAAATGAAATAGTAATCCTCGGTTCCGTCAAGCAGATAGTTTCATACTCCTTAAATAATGTAGCTCTGCAAGTGTACAGAAATATGTACACTGCTTGTTGAACCTCATCAAACCAGCGCCCAGCAAATATTTGTAGAACACGTGCTGACAATTACCGTAGCTAAACACATTACAAAATGTAACTAGCGTACACGTGAAACAAGCTGTTGTTGATGCATGTAGTTGTAGAGGTTGTTGAATCCAACGATTCTCACAATGCCTGTCTCTGGTAGAATATTCCTAGAATCAAAAACCTTGACTAGAAGTGCTCAGTCATCCCAGACGTTAGATAAATACCACCAATTGAAATGAGTGAATTCTCAAGAATTCTTGAAATAAGTGACATCGGCAGCCACTGTGTGGATACTTAGTGGTTTGTAGATTAACTGCTAGCTGCAGGCTCAGGAGTGAGAATTGATCTCGATCTTTCAGTAGTCTATGGCCAACACTGAGTAGCGCCCTAATTTTTCTTAGATTCCGATAATCATGGAAATAAAATGTTATCAACTGAATAAGTGGCAGTTTTATGTCGTTATGCTTAGCGGATATAGACATCATGTACATATTGACTCTGTCTAGTCCAGTCCCGTTCCTTTACATTTGTATATGCATTCACGTTTGTTTTTTAATCTAAATCCTTAATTTAATAGATGAAATCCCAGAAGCATAGTTATATCTGATAGATTGAGAAACTCAAAGTTGTTCTTATGAATAGAAAATGAAATGTGTGTATCACTTACCGTTCATCATATCATCACGAAACCGGAAAATTTACCAAATAATAATACTATTTGCACTCTGTAGAACCATTATAGCGAGCGTTTTGTAGTGTTCAGTGCAAAAAAGGAAAGGGCACTCCATGTGCTATTTTAACTTAAATAACCTATAAGCACTAACGTTTTAACTAGTGCAATAAAATTTAAGCAAATTTGTTGGATTTCTGAAATTCGGAATCATATAATAATCCTTGTGTGACCATCACTATGACTGAATGATAATCACTGTACACAAACTACACTCGTTGGCTACATAAAATCGTTTGCAACTTGAATCGATACTAAATTTAATCTACCCGTGACATTTATAAACAATTCGGCTTACTTCCAAAATACAATTCACATTTAAAAGTTAGTAAAGAAATATAGCAACTCCCAGAATTCAGAAACTCGCAAATCATATCCTCGATGATTTTGTTCACAGTTACCATTGAATTGTGTCTTTTGTCAATAGTCATATTTTTTATAGAAGTTTATGATAATACTGTTATACAATACGATAAATTTCCTCTTTGTGGTGTTTGAGATTTGCAGGCCAAGTGGATGATTTCAGTGAAGTTCCGTTCTCTAAGCTGGCTGGTTTGATCATGAAACTAACGTTGCTTTTCTAAACATTATTATGAGCACAAACTTCAAGTACAAGCAAAATATATGAATTTCTCCACGTCTGACTAACAGCTTGTCCTGTTGGTCTCGACCATGATTTCCTATTATTGACCCTTAACTTCTCATTGCCTACATCATTATTTTGGTTATCTCTCTTTCTGATCTGATTTTTCGTCTCATAGTTGTCCATGATTTTTCTTAATTGGTCGATAAGTTGAAAACAGCTTCCACCTGAGGTTTGTGATGATGTTGTTCAGAAGAACAATGAAAGCTCTGCATCCAAACCATCCGGTTCAAAGAACAAAACTCAGTCTACAAATCTTCTCCACCATTGTTTAATGGTCTTAACGGACAGGACAGGGAGAGCAGTTACTTTTTTGAGGACCAGAAAGGATTCCGAAGTTGACGCAAATCTGCTAGTGGTGTTTGAGGTGTTACTGGCTTAGCACGGGAACAAGGTCATATAAGTCGGTATTCTAATGGCTGGTTTCGTCACGTATTATTTGAGAGGAGCGAAAGTCAGCAACATTCTTTTCATTTTTCCGTGCTAGGGTTGTGGTGCAATGTGCTCTGGCCTTCTAAAATAAAAATTGTACGCAGTAGGTTTTGTCCGTGATCTGGTTGTTGCTACGGTAATTGAGAATTCAATCTGTATAAGTTGACTTTTGATATATTTTAGTCTTCAGTTTTCCTGTTTAGGTTCTGGTATTCAATACATCTGAGGGTGGTATTTTGTTGTTCGAAATAATTTCAATTGTGGATTTTATATCATCGGAGACATTGTTGATCAAACTGTGGATGTTTTCAAGTTCATCCTTTTTGATCATGACAAAGCTTGTGTTGGTTATTTTGTTCAGGCGAACAATGAAAGCTTCACTACTAAACCGCCTAGCTCAGAGAACGAAACTACACTAGAATAGACTCATTTACCGAATATAAAAAGTCAGTTATATAATCTAAAGTCTACTACATATTGTTGAAAATATGGGACAGAAAAACTTTAAATATTGAAGAAATAAGTAAATTATTGACAGAACTTAGTTCACTGTTTACTTCTTAATCGCTAGAATTGAGGACCTGAATTACATATATTTAAATAATTTCTTTTTTCTTTTCTGAATCAGAAAACACCGATAATGGTATGTACTCTGTTATTTTAAAACCAATTGTTACTTTATACATGATCATATAGTTTCACTCAGATTTGAATAATTGTGACACTAATGATGACTAACAGCTAAATATTTCAATAGGGAAACTTTGTTGTGGTAAGTCAATTAGATGATCATACATATTAGAAATTGATTCGTAATTATTTCACAGTACAGTCACATACTTCAAGTTTATTAAAAAGTCATTCCATGTTACGAAAAATAGGCTATAGCTGAAGTAAAATACATCTTTAGCAAAGCTCATGAAACCGAGTTGTCTGTATGACCAAGTCCAACTATATTGAAAAGTAAACCTTATTCTACTGTTATTGGATTAAGGTAAAATACCATTGCTTCACTCAGCCCCTTAGAAATAGATCTAGATAGTATACTGTCTTGTAGAATTTTAGTCTATAACAATCGATAAGGCGAGTCGGTGTTGGAATTCTAATGGTTTGTAACTTGTTGAAATTTAACTTGAAACAGAATTCACTTTAAAATCAACTACTGGAATTAGATACCAGCAAGCATTGTCAGCTAGTTTTTTTTACTATTATCACAATGAAGGTACTTGTTCGTCTCTCAACGAGAGTGGTTCACTTATTGAGATAAAAATTACACCTATACTAAGAGATAAATCAGACTTAGATGTATGCAATATCAACTTCAGTACCGCCATGGAAATAGTGATGATGATTTTAGTTGCCAGATTCTCTGTCATTAGGTAACAGAGTTTTGTTTGTCGATTAAAATGTTTTGTCTACTTAATCCAAGAAAATAACTGTAAATATTTTCATTTCGGTTTCTTATACAAAGTATCGAGTCCTTTTTTGATTGAATAGTTTGATGGCTATTTTCATTCAAATTTCCGATCTCTAGATGGGGAGTATTGTTCTGGTATGTTTCAGATGAGATCCGGTGTTTTAGATAATAAATTCAAACAATAAAGTTGTTGGTACTCTAAATGGCCTGTGTCATAGCAATTGTAATTTAATTTTTAACATTTCGTATTATGAGTGTCTTACAGCTAAAATTTGTACATCGTAAAACTAAGAACTGTACATTAAACGGAATACCATATACTACTTGGTAAATAAAACTTTATTTTCGCTGTTTATTTGCAAACAAACCTCACTATATGACGCTTAATGCAACTGAATTTACGGTCACGATATGTTAATTTTATTACTAAAATTGAAACGTGTTAAGCTTTGCTGATTCGGCAAACATGTTGTGTTGTTTTTGTACTCATTCATGCAAGCATTATACGATGAAATCGATTCAACGTCGATTTGGCAACTACTTTCCACAAACTATTTATCATTTTATTTTCACTCCTTCATTTATGTCAATCTTCCATAGAACTAAAGTTTTAGTGCAATATAAAGGAATCACTGAAACTCTATTGAAGAATTCACTAAACCAGTGATCTAAAGCCTGCTTTAATGAAGATCACTAAAGCAGATTCGACGTTCATTATTGTTTACGTGTTTTGAGTTACTTATTATTTTTTGATAAAGTGTGTTGAACCGGTTGAAATAAGGAATATCACAATAATACAATCTACTTTATTTAAATTCACTTAATTTTAAACACTTTAATTTTCATTCATCTTGTCGCTGTAGCTTCAATAAGTAAGCTCGATCCACCGTTTTCTAACTGTTTTCAGTATGTATTTGTCAGTTGATTCGAACAGTTGAGGTGACGATGGCACAAGAGTAATTACTGAATTATAGTAACTGAGAACGTTTGATCTCAATGTTGAAATTATGGTACATTTCAAAGACGCTTCTACCTTTCCCACGAGTCAAACACTGTATTACTTATATTTGTTTCTCACACGATAGTATTCATTTTTACAAACATATCTCTTGGTTATCGATTTATTATACATTTCATTCTTTAGACAACTGATTAATAGTATTAACGATTCTCATCATGTAGGTAATCATCAAGATTTGACTAAACGTTGTAAGTGAATTTTACTATTGTTTTCATGCTTCTGTTAATTTAATTTATACAGATCCTAAAAACCAAACTCCCATAGACTCGGTGTTAGAAGCTTATAAACCTAGTATTAAATAATTGTATTCGTAGAATTAGTTTTCTCAGTTTCATATTAGAAATGAAGTAAATATGTGATATGTCTTCACTGTATTAATGCTGTTTACACAATTACAAGCAGAGATGAATGGTGATTTGATGCAATATTCATGAAATCTGCATAGGATGCACATAAACCAATAAATTTTTATTACCAAAAATTATAAATGGAACATTTGGTGTAATTTTCACATAAATCAGGACTCAGTAGCTGAGTGGACAAGGCGATGGCGTTTGAAGCGAATGGTACTGGGTTCGCGTCCCAGAGTGAACATCAACTCTGAGATGCAGGTACATCCAGCTGACGAGTCACAAATGGGACGAAACGCGCGTCCTGGATTCCACTGCTAACCACTATCCATCTTTGCTTAAAATGATTGTGAATTAAGACAATATCGAGGCAATACGTATAGTATGCATATATGCAGATAAGAGACTGATCAATTGCAGTTCTAAATATAAATGGAAAAATTCAAACAAAGAATACAAAAATGAATGTTTACACCATCGCTCAGATGAAAATGTAGTGTCAAAAAAAAGATTTTTTAAAACAATGCTTTAATATAGAACGTAAATGGTTGAAATTTAGACAAATAGCTGATCAGATGCTTATGGACGACAGTTTATTCATAGAAATACTTTTTAAATGTTCTGGACAGATTTTTTTAATGTACAGGTAGTTTCATCAGCTCGTGAACACGAGTTTAACCAGTAGATACCGCGTGTTGAAGATCCATTCAGGAAAAACAGAATTCCACGTTTAAGGAAGAAATATGTTGATAAATAATTGACTATGAGTGAAATGATTCTTTAGCAGGACGTGTCACATTGCGCATACTATACTCATTTTTATATCTTCATATAGACCAACAGAACCTTTTGATGAGTAAGCTTTTTTCAACATTTACGCTCGTATATTCGCTCACATTTATAGATATAATTTCATAAGATATGAAAACTATCTTAAAATAATTAGAGACACATTGAACACGAAAGCATAGTTGTGTTTCTGAATTTGTTCACAGTTGAATTTAAGTGGAGTTTCGCTCTCTGAGCTAAATGTTTTGGTCGTGGAGCTCCACTGTTCTTCTGAACAATGTCATCAGCACAAACCTCAGGTAAAAGTGAAGTGTTCGGATTTCTCCGCATATGACTCACACCTGGTCCTGTAGACCTCTATTTTTATTGGTTATTGTTGACCTTTAACCTATCATTCTCTATTTCATTTTGAGTGAATCTTTCATTGATTTGATTCTTGGTCTTATATTTCTCCATGATCCTTCTGCTTGGTTGGTACATTGGATCGACTTCAACGTATTTGTTGGTTGCTAACTGACCTGAGCCATGCTTCTAACAATTCTCAAGTGATTTTAGTATTCCCTCTATTCAAGATCTCAACAGTTTTCTAGTCAAATATGTGTCCACAGTTGTCCAGATTCATTGATATAAGCGAAGATATGTCATGGCGTTTGACCGTTAATTGATGTTTGTGCAGCTGAAGATAAAAGGGGAGTCAACTTTGTCAGTTCGAACATGTTTAGGAAGTGAACAAAACAACACCAGCTAATCAGTGAATATCAACAATAAGACAGAATAGTTGAAAGATATTGAATACATCTTTTATGGAAAGTATCACATATTAGTGTTTGTAGAGTTAGATAGCATAATCAGTTACTTCAATCAATCAACACCGTGAATCACCAAAGGTAACCTGATCCAGAGATATTTGTCAGTGGAAACTATAAATTCGAGTGAATTACATATAAGTGAGTAAGACATATGAACCAATTACTAGCATACGTGAACGTTTCATTCTACATGACAGTAGTAGGTATGTTGGTTAGTAGTGGTAGACAGATTGAATAGAAGCATTAACAATACCTTTTCGTTATATGAAGAGACATTTCTGAGAGATTAGTAGTGAAATGTACAAGAATGGTATCCTAATGAGAACTTCTGTACTTTGTAAATGTTATGTTATAATCTGTCACAACACATCCGAGAACAGTTGAATTAGTATCTTGTTCATTAGTGATTAGCGTTCGAACAAATTATATCATTTCAACGAACAAATCTTTTGCGAGACAAATTCATAATTTATAACATCACATAAACGGTTTGATACCCGTAACTTAACACCTAGATGTAGTCGAGTGTAGCCGAGTGCAGCCGAGTGCAGTAGATTTATTCGTCAGTTTGTTTTCTTCAATGCAGAATATTCCGTTTTAGCAATTATCTCAAAGAGAAGCTTTAGATAAGGAGGATATTATGTTTTTCTGTAGTCCATTAAAGTTGTTTTCGTGAATGTGTTCAAATATCATTCAACTGTTGCAACCAAATATTTTAACACTGTTAACTTGTGCTATCTCTTTCCATTGATTGTTCTCTCAATTTGCCAAGTTTAACATAATGTTCATAATTGGATATTGAATGCAGTGGTTCGATCAGATCTTTGTTTAGAACTAGTTCATTTTAGACACTGATTACAACACATACCTTCGAAATATTAAGAAACATCAAAACTCGATGAGTTGTCTGTTTAAATTCTGTAGGATTATCTTTTTTATCTCAACTGTAGCTTTCATCTTCTTCTGAATTCAAAACACCCTTATACACTCGAGGCTTTGTAGTCATTGAAATTCAGAGTTGTATCATTTTATTCTTACTGTTTAGTAAATATTCTACTAATGATATTATAAATTTAATACGCATTGTTTTTCCGTAGGCAAGAAGTTTAAAAGTAGGTTTTTCAGGTTTGATTGATGTCTTGTCAATTACTATTCACATAAAATGTATGATTATTTCAATAATCGGTTGAAAGCCACTTCAATTCCTACAGCATAAAGTTATGCTTTGTATTGATCTCAATATCATTTTGTTTCACATAGGCACATATATATATGAATTCTGATGAATCCTTCAATTAGTTGCTTGATAATTCTTAATGTATGTATATAAACAGAATCATATATTGAAGTTAAGTTTGATATTAACTGATTGTATGACTTGTGGCTTTTACATTGAATTCTTGAAGAAACAAAACACAATACAGAATTGGACAGAACTCTGACAATCCATTTATCACATATATATTTCTTCAAAGACAATGAAGAAATGATAACCTATTCAAAATTAATATATCGTTTAAAAACCGATAAATATCCGAATTTGTTAAGAAATATGGTAGCATGCATACAATACATTGCTTATTATCTATGTGAATGTGAACGTTTGAAACAATAAATATCAACTGATTGTTTACGAAAAACATTTCATGACTTACTAATGACTAATTAAATTCACTTTTTTCGTTATTTTTCATTGAAGTAATATAACGTTCAAAAAGATAAGTTGATCTAAACGAACTACGATTATTGATAAATGCAAAACTGAACGATGGCTAAATTATCCCTGTAATTTCTTAAAATTCATTGGACAAAAAAGTATTGCTTGTGGATGCTTTAATTTTATAATAATAAAACTATATTTTAGAAAGCAGTTCATTCTCTTTTGATTCCTAATAATAAAAAACAAAACACTAGAGAAATAATTATTGATAGTTATCCTGAAACCTAATTCAGACAGGGAGTTTAGGTAATCAAAACGATTTCTATTGAGGTATGTAAAAAAAGGGTTTAGCAGATTTGTTTATAGATTTATTTGGGATGCCATTATGTAGGCAGATAGCCGTAATATTTACAATTGTGATGAAGTACTTGATTCAACTTCATCTCAAGAAAATTTTTGAACTACAAATTTACAAGGTACTATTGTGGTGTGGTCTACTTATATCCATATAAGTAGTATATGGTGTTGGTCAGACATAGAATGTATTTTCGCAGAAGACCGATGAGGAAAGAACTGAAACGAAGCGCAATCGGCAGAAAATTGCATGAACAATGAAATTAGAGAAGAAACGGTGAAGATTGAGACAATTGTTTGTTAATTTGCAAATTGACTGTTCATTGTATGGTTTTCAGAATTTACTGACATAGTCTGTAATTTTTGCTTAAATACATTCGATTGTCCCCAGTCGTGTTCTCTTCACTACACTATATTTTGCTAGTATGAACTGAAACATAATGAGAAATAAAGTTATTTGCTTACAGCAAATGCGCTTGCAAGGCACAAAATAATACTGTTTTAGGCACTCAAAGTGTCAGTCAAACGGCAAACAATACAGAAGCGAACTGACACATAAATCCAATGATCCGATTGCTTATCAGGACGTTCCTGTGGAAGAGAGACGGAAATTCTATACAGAAAATGTTGGTTGGTCAGATTAAAAGGGTTGTTATCTTACAGTTCTGCTTATTGTGGTAAGTGAATGATTAGGTAATGTTGATTGTGGTGACCGGAGCAACCAGGTATCTACTGAATTTAATTTTCTAGAGTACTGAAATCATAAGAACATTCAAGAACGATCAAATATGAAATGAATAAACATTTAAAGTTCTTATAATCTCCCTTATGGAGTGGGATATACTTAAGGATGTAAGCACATTTAAGGCATCTTCAGAGGAGAAGTAAGTATTAGTGAAGCGAGCAAAGGATGAAAATGATTTTGTTTCACGAACTGATTGTGGTAAATTATTCCAGGGTCTTGAAAACTTACTGGTAAAATAATTCATATGGAGACTTTGAATGTGATTGTCTCACTAATGATAGGGAGTTATGGATGCTATAACTAGGAGTTTCTGCATACTGAATTGCTTCGTTGGATGCAAAAGATAGTTTATTGAGTATTTTGAAGAAAACTAATAGATTAGGTTAGCGTTCCCTCTTCATAAAGGGTCGAGTCCGAGTTTATTACATCTGGACTTATAATTTAAGGTACAATCAGTCCCAAGAATGAAAAGTGTGAATCGTCTCTGGATGGATTCCAACCTCAATTCATCCCTTATGAGAACAGTACAAAGAATAAACGAGCAGTATTCTACGAGTTGTCAAACACATACTTTGTACATTGAAATACGTGACTCATAGTTATAGGAGTTACGAATTATGCAACCCAGAAGGCGCTGGAACTTGGAGGTCTGTTTCAATATCTGTTCTATGAAAGATAAATTGTAAGAGTACCTAAGCCTTAATTTCAATGATGAATGTAATTTGGATAAAACCTTACCATTTATGGTAAGATCTAAGTTGAGTGAAGTATCATCAAAGTAAATTCATCCATATTTAGCCGAAGTTACCTCCAACATTCGTTTTGAGCATTACTGAGATACCTTGTTAAGCTCCATATCGATTCAAATTTGTATAATGTTCGGCTCATGGGGAGAAAATGAAAACATTATTTTAAGATCATCTGTATACAGAAGAGGCCGACTCATGCTTCCAGGTTTTCCATGGTGGTCTAGCTTCAATTGACTAATGATCTCAACTCCCTTCTGGTAACAAAATAGTTTTTGTTTCTTTGTAAAAACATTTTATTTTGACAAGAGAAAAAATTATTATGACAAATAAGAATATTAATAGAATACAATAAAGAAATCAAGAACCAATAATTGATTGAATGTATACATGGATGCATTTAATATGAACATTATGAAATAAGCATTAAAATGACGATTGTCTCGTTGTATATAAAAATAAAAATGAAAAAAAAACTAATGTACTATCCTTATTTGAATATAGAAAAATAATTTTTCGAAGATTAACTAAAAACTACTTTTTTTAAATAAGTAGTAAGAAGAAGCTGAATATCACATGAATAACTTTAAGTCAACATTCGAATGATCTTTCTGTTTGCATTTACAATGTTGGATGAATAATATTTCATTAGACGTTTATTGTACATGACGTGAATATCTAAAGTTATTTATAAGATAAGCCATTGGAATAGGCAAGAAACGGGCAACCAAATAACATACTATAACTGTTTGAAAGAATATGAATGTTAGTAATTGAGGATGATAACAATAGGATTCAAGAATTTGCATGCCTGATGGTTTCATAAATGTTGTTTTAACATTATTTACTGGATCATGATCATAGCATTCAGCTCCAATGTCTGTTGCATAAGTTCCTTGAAGTGATAATTCAAGTTTTTGGAATGGGCATGAATAATTTAACTGTTTACCATCAACATGATTACGAGTTTCACATTTAGTTGGCCATAGATTAACTATTTTATCAGTTTTTAGAGGTAGTTTTGTTTCATTAAGATAATAAAATCGAAGATAAAAATTATTGGATGACAATGAACGATGAAGTTCTACTATCAAACAACTTGCCAAAGGCGGTTTGATTCTATAAAATAAAAACAGAAAGAAATAACCTCTTTATTTATTGTATGATTAATTAGTGGAAACAAAATGAAACACAAAAATAAATGACACTACCCACATATACGTGTATTATATATGAACTTCAAATGTTTTTACACAAACAGTCAGCAGTTTAATGAATTGATACCAATTATACACTACACCCGAGATGTTACGAATAACATATTATTATCAATTAATTGATTATTATTAATGGCTTTATTCAATATTGTATTTTGGTGCAATATAGATGTCATCCACAGTCTGATCATTTCACAACCACCAAGTCGGTCTCTCACATGGATCTCATTGGTATGATAATTAATGTAGGCATTGAAATTCTATAAAGAACTATCTGCTATATCGAGGCAATACGCACAGTATGCACATATGCCAATTAGAGACTGACCAGTTGCAGTCCTAACACATCGATGGGGAGATTCAAACAAATAATACTAAGTGAATTTAAACTTCACCCCATCGCACAAGCAAGTGGCTATCAGGACTCAGTGGCCGAGTGGATAACGCGATGGCGTTTGAAGCGAGGGCACTGGGTCCGAGTCCCAGAGTGAACATCAACTCTGAGATGCAGGTACATCCAGCTGACGAGTCCCAAATAGGACGAAACGTGAGTCCTGGATTCTACTGCTGGCCACTATCCATATCTGCACTAGTTGTAAAAGTCTGCAAACCACCAACTCTTTAAGAAAGGAGAAGTTTCTTAGAAATATGAGATATTTAAACTTTAGTTCATAAGAAACGTGTCCGGAACAATATTCATGACTTCATTTCAAACGCAAAAAAATTTTAAAAAGGCATTTGACTTTCGTTTACAGAGGTTATACTTTGACGATGTGCTGAGACAACTAACAAGACATAGATTAATTTTAGACATCCAAGTTAAATCAATCAGTCTATTTAGACAAAAAATTACCCGATGGTTCCTATCACCCCAACCAAGTGTTTGATATAGAAAACAGAAACATCATTGTAACAGTATGATGTCATTAAAATATACCATAGGCCTGAAGATCCCAGATACATTTAGTTTGTTGTTTCCTTCTGAATAGATATTCATAACTTACAGTTAATTCAAGTTAAGAGTTACTAAATTAGCAAAGGGAGATTCGACAGGTTTTGTTTTTCCTAGCCAAGATGACAACGGATGATTATTTTACAAAGACCAAACAATCCTATTGAACGTCCAAACTGGCCAGATTTAAGTACATTCTAAAAGTTCTTTCTATTTTGTTCACCATTAAATAAGATATAAAAATCCTAACCAAAAAATTCACTGATGTATAATAAACAGTTAGTTGCCAGAGATATTTAGAGGATATTTCCCTTCCTAATAATCCTTTATAAAACAAGACCAGTGGTAGTTCAGATACTCTTCAAAATGTTGAACTTGGTCTCAGTTTTATTATATTACTCACGATTAATGAATACTGATAAGTAAATCTTCCACATTTCAGTTTAATTTTAGTTATACTTTGAGTTCCGATTAATTTAAACACGTAATTTCGATTGCTTTACTCATATTGGAATCATCGAGTAATCAATCCTCAAACTAAACGCAAGGTAAGAATGCCGAATCGGTTGATGAGGTAGTGAATCTTCAACGACTAAGGTGATTGGGACGTGTCCAATCACCGCCTACCTAGACCCTCGATGTTGTCTGGTGTGGAAATAGCTTGGAAGCTAGGAGGGCAGATCAGGATGTGGTAAAAATCCATAAAGTTAGGGACAGTTGGATTGAGTCATCCTGACAGGTAAAGACTACCTACTGGTGGTTGGCGTGATTATCATAACTAATGGTTACAAATGAGTTTGTAGGTATCAATGGAAAGGTTGGACTTAATGGTTTAAAATATATTGAGCATTGTGTAGAAATTTAATAAATATATTTTTCGTCATATCCAAGTGTGTGAAAAAACTGTATTTCAGACGTTCCGTGACTTTATGAAAGACCCCAAATGCCTTGGTACGGACGAGAGTGGGAAAAGTCAGCTCTCCCTCTCGAAATGCTCTCACATGGCCACGCCTAAACAGCATCTGCCAGGGAAGTCCTACTCACTGCCTTCTCGTGACATTACTGTTGTTTACGAAATTGAGAGGACGAAAAGCGAATGTCCGGAGCTTTAACCGGGTTGGTGGACACCGAGAGTTCACCTAGAGGAGTTGGAAAACCTTGATTCCAAACCAATGGTGCACATGGGCTCTAGTATCCTGAGGGAACAAATGGCGTATGGATCAATCGTTGGTCACCGGCTACCATGGGACTGTATCTCCTCACGATGCTCCACTGCCTTGTGGATCAGACCTTTAGGTCAAAGGCTCCGGGTGTGGCCCTCTAAGAAAACCACCTGCTTCAGTTTGGGCACCCGGGCAGTATCACAGCCCTCACACAAATCAAATGAGATTTGTGTGGCGCATATGTATTTGGTACCCCTTTGTACCAATATTTATGTGTTCAAATAAATAAATAAATAAAATTATGAAAGACACTTCTTCCACTTCTACTAATTGGAACATAACAAAAAATATATTTATTGGAATTGGTTAGAAACTTTGGGTTGCATAGCTCAGGTGCATTCACTTTTTTTCCTCTTATAACTTCAGTCTTTCCATGCCTAATCATTTCTGCTACCACTGATAATGTTACTAATCTTACTATTATGGGATCCATCTTGATTTACTATTGTGGTATAGCGACTTACGCCGCTGCAGATACTTGTCAGGTTCTGCGTTGTGTATGACTAAGTGACTTACTGAATTTCAAAAAGAAACTACTAATTTGATATAGACTAAATAGAATGTGGCTAGCAGTGAAAGCAAGGAAGCGAGTTTCGTTCTATCTAATCTATATAAACTTATGTCATATTTGATATATCAAGGCAATCCTCACAGGATGTACATATACCAATCAAGAGTGATTAAATTTCAGTCAAAAATACCAACAACGGGATAATCCCAGCCATTTCATATTGAATGAAACTACTAATTTCTTAGGCTTTTTTCTACAATCATATGCCACAAAAATGTCAATAAAAAAGCATTAAATCACTAGTCGATCACGTCGATGGCTAAAAATAAATGACAAAACTTTGACAGAATATACAAGTCAAGATAAATTGGTTTGGAAGTGAATCATACCTGTGTATCAGTTTTTTATGTGTTTAATTGATTTGGATATGAAATCACAAATTTTTTAAACAGGTTTATCCGTAATTGATGTAATTTTATGCCAAGCTTTACTTTGTGTCTCTTGACTGTTTAATTTTCCATATGGAACATGCATTAACTACCTGGTTTAATACAGGAAGTCAATATTCTATAATGACTTTCCACTAGACACCATACAGATATGCAATGATATTACTACAGTACAATCAACCCTACGAAATTTTTTCAACGGAATGAAATAATCGTCCACATATACGCGATTTGTTTATAGTGGAATGAAAACATAAGATATATATTAGCCCTCAACCAAACGATATTTTTTTTACTTCATGGTAGAACGAAACAACCATTTGTTAGTGCAGATATCTGTTGTAGACATACAATCGCAAGAAAAATGATCGTTAATTTGTACCTAGTGGAACACTATAATCTTTTCGATCCATGCAAGGAAAACTAACCGAGTAATCAAAGGGAAGAAACAGTTCTCAGCAATGTCTTATTTAAGAACACTGAGGTTAGCCACGAAACTATGAAACAGAACAAACTTTTACCTACTGTTAACGAGACTACACTACATAACCATATGTGAATATTAACGAATACAATGAATTTATTGAAAATACATCTTTTCGAATATAATCTCATGAATTATAGTTCTTAATAATCCTTAAGTTAATTCAATAAAGTAAAAATAACTAACCCATTATATACACCCAAATGGCTCATTAGAGCTGCCAGTGTAGAATCATGCGCAAAATAAGCAACAAAACGCCGATGTAGTTGTTCTAATGAGTCCTTGTCACGATCACTTTTCTTTAGCTCTTGGTTAATACGCTCACGAAATAAATCCATCATATGACCAGCCAGTGGACCACCTCGTAATCTTGTCAACTGTGGTTTGGAAAATCGGATGAACTGTTTATAGTCCAATAAGTTAGAGCATTGTTTATAAACATCACTAGTGACCCAACGAGGAAGTGAAGGCAATGAATGATCCACCCATATGGTAACAGGATCACATATACGCCAAGCTGTGTAAAAATTATCTGAAGAACTTCTGTCAATGGGGAAAGTGTACCCTGAGTTAGTTTAATTGAGAGAGTTAAATGAAAGTAATAGCGCAACAACCGTTAAACAATATGAAAAAGAAAAACACTTTTATTCGGCCTATCTTAGTTTTGTATAAGAAAATTATTTGAATGTATAATCTGGGTACTTGCTTAACCGACAAGTCGATTGATAAAGCTTACTTTATTTGACATGCTACAGGAGTCTTTGATGTAGGATAGGAAGACTGTGGCCTATATTCCAGTACATAAGCCTTCGAAGATGATTAATGAGTTGCACATAAGTTACTATGTTATTTCAGTTCAAAGCAAACTTTGGAAAACTTGTAATGTACTTTCAGTAGTACACCACTGTTTACCTTCCAGTAAAAATTCGTGTAAGTGGTTTCACAGAGTGACATAAGCTGGAAATCCAAAGAAAACCAAAGCGCATTACGAAGCTATTTAGTGTTGGTTTAAAATTCCTCAGTAGTGCACACCATAGGATCTACACATGAACCGAACCCGGAACCTTCATATCCCACAACAGGTCACTGAGTCACTTACTACGGCACTTTCCAACTTAACTATTTTGTGATCCAGGTGCTCGTCACTCAATCTCATCGGGGAGAATCTATTGCAACTTAGTTGACTTTACTGAAGGTAGCTGCTCATTACAGATTTAGAACTTTCATTTAGAAGCAAATCATTAGTGTATTTTGAGTTATTATTTGATCAAAAGAAATGTGGTGTAAAAAATATTTAGACTATATTTTCACTTCATCAGATATCCGTGAATATTTCTTGCTTTATACATTCAACTGTTATGTGCCATTCAGAACTGCTAAGAATCCTAGCCATTCACGGGAAATACTTCACTTCTGTTACATCCCAGTATGGTCAGTATTATGGATTCATCGTCGGATCTTACATTTATTACTTATGATTTTACACCTTTCAAACAACCTGACTGACATCGTAAGACATCAGTATACACAGTTCCCCTTGGAGCATCACAAAAGAACATCGGCAAGTCAAGTTGGCAGCTATGGTCAAAATGCTAATGGGTCAATGGACACTGACTTTAGATGAATGAATAGAAAAACTTATGCAAAGCCAAGAAAGGACAGAAATTATATTACCTTCGAATCGGACGCACGTAAAAAAACCAACTAAATAAGATTGTATTTTACAAGAGGTGAATCAAAAATAATGGGACTACGAGATACTCCATAAGAAAAAAACATTTGGTCAGAAGTGAAAATTGGCGATATAGAAAGACAAACATGATTGAACTACTGACCCTTGTGTTGAGGTCATTAACCTCGCTTAACTCAAGTCGCTATGGCACATGTTATGAATTAGGAACCACCAGCTAAAATAAGGGATTTTAATTGATTCCAGAAGTTGGGAACAGTTAGAAAAAAATCAGACAATGGTGTGTACACTACTATGTCAATAAGTTTGTTTGGTTTGTCTCGGGAAGTAGAAATATTACTTACGTACTTAAGTAATGATATGCTGAGATTTATCAATTTTGTAAGCTGTCGGCAAGAAAACTCTTCGGAAGTCGAAAATCGACAGCAATTGCACAGATCTACTTTGTTAGTTTTTCCGAACCTCTACAAAAATGTTCAAGTTTATTTATTTCCTAGCTGACCAAGTCTCTACACTGGGATTCTCCTAGCTTCAATGAATTTGTTTTGTGCCAGGCTCAATCAATGAATATTTCATATTACAGGTGATCCATCTACATAACAGCACACGACTTATGAAGACGGATATAGGTGGTCGAATAGTGCAAGAATAAAATGAATTGCTTCTTTGACAGATTTAAATGTTATGGAGTTTACATTTACCTATAGGCTTGGAAGCACAGAATAAGTTGGATCAGTTTAACAAGTAAAGACTGTAAGGAATCATAGCTTTGACTTTTAATTAACTTACCAGTCGTATGCTCCAGGAGGTCGAAGAAGTTTCTCAATATATTTGCTTTCTGAGATACCACTGATGAGTTCATCAGTTGGTGAAAAAGCCTTTCAAATTTAGGGCATTTGCTAGACATTTTTAACAGGTGATCTTCTTGTGCTAGTCTAGAAAACACAGGAGGGACGTTATTTGTACTCTTCTTTTCCAAGTGGTAAAATCCTCGGATAAAGTTGTTTGCAGACATGAGTGTCCTTTCAGTACCAGAACTACGAAATAATGTTTCATCCTACTACTTAAGAGTTAACTGAAACACGATATTACCTTGTGATAAACTTCAGGAACGAAACCAGAATACATTTTGCGGATGACCCGACCTAGTTCATGATGTTGTTCTGCACCATAAGCTGTTAGCTGACCATATCCCATTTTCCATAGCCTTCGATATGGATCGGTTGGGAAAGTGTGAACAGGAGACCTATCACCATGTCGACATAGGATAAAAACCATCAATAAATCATTTGTTGAAGGTATATTTTTACGCACATCCGCTACCGAACAAGGATTTATCAATGCAGTGAGTATGGCTAAAGACACCAATGCGGAGTTTACATTTACAGCGTTCAGTATGTGCGAACCAACAGAAGAGAAAACCAAACTCATGATATCTTGTAGTCCAGTGAACAGCTATAAAAGCGTTTAAGTAAAAAGATTATTAAAGAAAGGTGAAGTCGCACTAACCACTACTGTTTTGGTTGAAGGAATTTATAAAGCATTTAATTACCTAAAAGTCAATGTCTAAATGTTGTAAACTTACTGGGCGTCTAATGAAAGCAATTAATGACCTCATCTGAAAGCCCATTTTTATTTTGAAGCACTGTTTCCAGAGCTTAGTATTCAATGTAAAGAAAGCTAGGATCCTAAGAGGTATCGTTAGAAATTTGCATTTTGCCAGTGAGCAGTTGAGCAGTCTTAAGAAAACAAACAAACCATTATCATGCAGATACCAGTTAAATAAGTCCGGTCAATAAATAATAATCCAAGTTGATAAATAAGCAAAACTGGTCACTAGATTTAGAGTGTCATTTTCAATTACATGAAACAGATCGATCAACAAAGTAGAAACAAACACAAGTTGAACTAGATATAAATAAATCTGTTTTAGGAGCGTAGTAACAAAGACATAAACAATGAGTTATGACTACAGTACCGCCCATGCGACCTTGAAAAACAAAGGGACTTACAAATTCCGCTAGGATATTTGTCCGACACTGAAACTATTTGAATCAGATAAAGTAGTAAAATATTTTCATATTTATTACCGCTTTACATGCTGATAAACTCAAAACTACAATATTTAGCCAAAGCGATCTAGATAAAAGAAGTACAACCGTGTCGGAAAATATTAGTCTCAGTTTCAGTTTGGAAAAGAAAAAAGGCCAGGCGACCTTTGTTAATCCTGACACTGGTAGACTTTTAGCTGATAAAACCGTATTTTGAAAGAGTCAACAGATGTAGCTTCAATAATTTGTCGAGATAATGAATCCCATACGTTGATTATTAGATGGGAAAATCGATAGTCAGCTGACAAGTAATTTGTTCTGACCTCGTGAACTCTTTAAGAGCTTCCTCGTAAATTCACTGTTTTGCAAAACAAGAAAAATGAGGACATGTCAGATGCAAATTTATCACTAAGTTATTCGGAGACTGTGATCGAGTCCCCTCTGGTTCTTCTATATGACAGTGGAAATAAGTTTAGTTTAGCCAGTCGAGCATCTTACAAGATCATTGGTATTCCGGAGATTAGTTTAGTTGAGGTTCTTTGAACCCTTTTCTAACAGTTCACTGTAACTTTATACGCAGAGGCTAGCCAGCTGTATGCAGTACTTGAGTTTAGGACGAACTAATTCTGTATAGAAAGTCAAAAAGGTTTTAGCATCTACATGGCTAATGGCTCTACATTCTGACCATAGGGTTCTGAAACCTTTTATGGTCATCATACTGCAGAAAGCAATAAGTTCTAAGTTTAAGCTAAAGATGACTCCTAAGTTGCGTCCGGACAACAGGTAGCTCAACGTTGTTCACTGAGTATGCATCTGTGTCTTGGTGGCTAATATTCATCATAATGCACTTGTAAACATCTATCGACAACCGCCAAATTCTAGACCGTTCAGATTATTGTTCCAGGTCATTTTGAAACTTCAAACTGTCATCTTCACTTTTGGTCGCTCTCCATATCTTGATACCGTCAGCATATGACAAAACTGACGGTGATAAGAGACTCAGAAGGTCATTTACATACAAGAGGAACAATACTGGCCTCAAAACTGTATCCTGAGGCACTCCGCTAAGCACAGTTTCCCAAATGGATAGCTTTGCGTTCACCTGTACTTGTCTTTAATACAGGACTTATTATGGCGTTCTTCCTGTGTTTTGGTAATTTACCTTGGGTTATATATAGACTAAAACATATGTTTAGGGAATACATTTCATCTGTCCCCATGAGTTTTCCCATTTATCAAATCAATGACATCGAGTTTTCTAATAGTCAAGGTGTCTAGTGTATGAATGAGGAATTCTATAAAAATAAAGAGAGGACATGTATACTATATATACAATGCCATGGTAATTTAAGAATACTTGAGCTTTACTACAATCATCCTCCACTAATGATGCAATGCTACCGTCTTCCCATAACTTTGGACTACTTCCTCTTCTCTCAGTCTTTTTGGTTTATGTACGAGTGGAAGCGTTTAAGCAATTCCATAGATTCCTTAACAAGATTTTCTTCGTACAGTCCTTTAGACTTGAGGAGGGTCGGGGCGAAAATTTTTCGAACTTACTGGTATTGAGAATTTTGTCTCGTCAGCACCCACTAACCCAAATATCCCTCCACATTCCCCTCCTCTTGCAGAGAGGGATGCGAACCTCTTCACTGCACCACTATGGGAAGCTTCCTGGACCCCTTCCTGTAGTTCAACGTGTGTGCGGGTCAGCGGCTTTTTGTACACATTTCTGGTGCATCACAAGCCGTTTCAACGGGGAACTCTAATTCTAATGACTAATCTTCTGAGAATACTGAATGTATAATACCTTGCATATTTGCTTTCTAGACGTTAGGTCTGGGTCGGGTTGACAGTCCCTCGTTACTGAAAACTATATGTGAAACATAGTTTGGAACTGCACCGTCACTTTTACTTAGGGGTGACATCTAATATAGGTTTGTGACATCGTCCTCATGATGGGTCAATATGAGAGCTGGTAAAGATAATTCGGAGTCCAGCCCGTATCCAATTGCTGATTTCACATGTAGCACTAGGGCATATATGATAACCACGTCGATTAGTTTGAAATATTTTTCTGGCAATCCAGGCTTCAGATTTTTACAGTCTACCGTAAGTGCACTAAAATCTATTAAAATTAAACATCAAGCACTTGAAGGTCAAGCATTGAAATAGTTAAGCAACACCTCATTCACTTGAGAGTTTTGGCTGCAGTAGATTGAATTGATCAGCAGCTATTGTTCGTTGCATTTCAAGTGACAACCAACCAATTTGTATATTCCACTTTCATGGGATATATTATCGATTTCGGTAAACGGGACAGTATTCCTAATAAACAAAGTTATTCCTGTCTTATACTTCCGGATTATTTTGGCTCTTACTAATGTGAAGTTTTTAAAATCAAGCTCTATACTACCAACAGACTGCGTCAGTCAAGTTTTTGTGACTGCTATCGGATCAAACTTGGTGGATTCCACCTGTATAAATTCCTCCGAACATTTGTTGAGCAAGCTCCGACCATTTGTGTAACAGATCTGGAAACCATCCAAATGTCCTCTTGCAGTACCCAAAGTTACCTGGAGACCATTCACTATCAAAGCTTCATCACCCAAAAATTTACAATTTTAAGGTCCACCTTGCCAGCATCTAACATTAGCTTTAGTTCTTTTTCAGCTTTTTGTCTTATGCGGTTCGCGAGCGGCAATTCTTTAAAGACAAAACTTCTAATCTCTTTTATTTATGCCATTCTTGAGTAGTCCATCCCTTTGATTGGGAGATTAAAATGCCATCTTAAGTCCATTTAGTTACCAAGTCTATAAACCTTTAGCAAGGCGATTCCAGAGATATCAAAAGGCATTAGCTGGTTTGATAGCTCTTTCATTAACTTCATCTCATGCTTAAAATGAGTTTTAGGTTCTCAGCTTTCACTCTCTGTTATATCGAATATATGTGCTTGCGTGCCCTGTTTAATATATGAAGTGATGATCCCCACCAATCACAGTGGAATGAATTATCGATCAGAGCAATGATACACAAAAGCCCTATGAGCAGTCTTGAGTACTTGTCATTCCTGCTATCTGACTAGCCCAGCCAGTTAAGTCCAGAACACCAATAACAGCTTCTGCAATATGAATCATTATTCTCAAACATAGTGGGTTTATAAACCAAGCAAACTGACCACATCGTGCCATAAAATAGGGAGTAACATTTGTACAATATTTAGCCAAATGTGGTTGTGAATAGGGGGAACAGTAATCAATGGACTGAGGATAACTCAAGAATGGTAAATCGTGTAATAATAGTCTATAGGTCAAAATAAGGCTTATAAAAAGAGGGACACGAATATGAGTAGTTAGGTTACTTAACAATTATACAATAAGAAATATACATATCATATTGGTCCATATATAGTTCTCAAAGTTACTATTCATAAATCTCCACGGGATATAATACTCTCCTTGACCGTATGATAAACAACTGACCAATCATTAAGATCAGCCTTCAGCTTCCCGGTTACTGTTTCAGAAACTAGCTATCCCTTAGCAACAGTAGGTCGTTTCTTATTCTTGATCTGTTGTGATGATTTGAAGTATTTGAATTATAGTATGAACGAGTAATCCCAGCAATAGCGCAGTTTAATCAAAAAGTATTAGATGAGCACGAACGAATATACTGTATTTGGAATTTAAAATCACAACAGTCATCAATACAAAGAAGTCATTGGTTCATTCAAACATCACATCCTCCACAGCCCAAATTGTAGTGTAAGTGTCTGTAATCGATTTTACGTCTTTTTCTTAAGTTCATTTTACGTCTGTCCGACAGTGTATTGAATGTAGACTCTGTGTTATTTAGAATGCACTCGTTAGTATTAGAATTAACAACCGAAATCGGAACAGACTCACTTAGGTCCTGGAATAGTATACAACCATCACGTCCGTTGTGTAGTGAAACCACTGATATTTGGGATTTGCATCATGGACTTTCCAACACTATCCTCCTCTAAGGAATAACGTTGGGTCCTTACGTCACAACGTTATAACCAATATGACGTTCCCAATATGCATTATCTTCTCAAATCTCACGCTTCGATTGCTGTGTGTGAGTATTTGGGGATACACACCGATACATAACTTGAGGTATTCCATCATGTGAATTTGACTTGAATAAAAATTACGATACATATTCTTTTTGATATTCATATTAGAATACACAGATAGATATGCATTAATATATGTAATTAACACATGTGATTCATTTGGGCTTGACTCAGCTACGAAACAATAGAATGGAAAACATTCATCTTCCCCATACTCATTAGGATAATTTTGGACTTGATTTGGATTTTCTACTTGTGCAAACTTCATATCTGGGCTAACTGGCTCTCTGGTTGCTTCAGAAAAACTTGCTATTCCCTTTGATTCATCATACCACTGACTAGGGATTTTACTCAACAAACATTGTTCGTGAGAATATCCGACATTTGATACAATATCATCACAAATGTGACTATAACTCGACTCATGCGAAACATATTTGTTACATTCATTAGGAATATCATTAGAGATAAATTCATTGTGAGGACCACTGACACTTGATATGATATCAGAATTTGATTTTTCTGAAATATTTTCCTCAAATTTATTAAGAGTTTCATTAGAGAATAATGGATCATTAGGAAAATCAGCACCTACCAAAACTGAATCTGGCTTTTGATCATGATTTGACTCATTCAATATATTATTCTCAGGGTTGTAAGAAATTTCATCAGAAATATGTGAATTATTACGACAAACCATATCTAGTACAATAATATGAGAAATCTGATAAGAAGTTGATTGATTAGAAATTTTTGTCTGACAATGATTCTGAATCTCTTTCAACTCTGGACTGTTATGTGACGTTATATCGCTTCTAGAAGTCTTGGATAAAGATAAGTGATCATTAGAAATATCCACCTCAGCATTAGTTTCAGCGAAATGAAACATGGTGTTACAAAGTGACTGAATGTATCCAGGTTTACCACATTTAAAGCATTTAGAATTACGAAGTATACATGAATTACATGGTTGAAACTTGCCACAGAACAAGCATTTACCAAACTTCTGCTCATCTTCGTGAACTGTTACACAATTTAATGAGTTTTTATCTGAATAACCTTCATTACGTATTGGACTGGGACGACGTAGCAAAGTGGTGGAATTCCTGACGTTCTGACGAGTCATCTCATCGAATTTTTCTCCTTTACCGCGTTCAAAATTTGTATACTTTACATGGTCCAGCAGTAGTTGTTTGAGAGTTGCATAAGGGAGTGAAATCGGCTTGTCTGGAAATGTCAAAGTCTTTATTAAACTGTATGCTTCTCCGATGAAATGAGCCACAATCTTAAAATCCTCAATATGTTCCTTGGTCATAGCCCAGATTTCGAACCTCTCCAAGTAATCCTCAAAAGTATTAAAATCTGAATGTATATCCAATCGTTCCATCACAGGCTCTATCGCGACGCCAATGTGATAATTCGAAGTATTTGAACTATAGTATGAACGAGTAATCCCAGCAATAGCGCAGTTTAATCAAAAAGTATTAGATGAGCACGAACGAATATACTGTATTTGGAATTTAAAATCACAACAGTCATCAATACAAGGGAATCATTGATTCATTGAAACACTACATCTGTACCTATCCATCAACGTTCATTGGAGTAGCGATCACAGTTGCGTTACAAACACTGTGAAATCCTTGATGGTCGTCAATGACTTCGGTGGTCAAGTTATTCCGATAGAAACAGATCTAACCTTGCAACTGGTTTTTCTAAGCATTTCCTACTCGCTGCCATTTAGGAAACAGAAGACAGATGAAAATTCCTTTCTGGAGCTTTTATTTCTAACAGACCCCTTCATCGGCCGTCCTCCCTCCGTTAGCCCACGTAAGTCATTTGACTCTGGGCTTGTTTTAGGTAACTCCTCTCCTACCGAACGACCTAAATTTCACACATGTCCTTTCTAACAAAGCCTCTGTACTTTTGTGTGTAACCGTGCTTAGGACGTATTTGCTTAGTAAGACTCGTTTTGCAGGTAGTAACTGAAGGGTTATTTGACTGTTTATATCTCAACTCTCATGATTGGAATATTTGTTAAAGAGTGTATATGGGTGTCGAGTAGCGATTGACTATGAGCACCACTACAGGAAGATTACGTGTCATGTAGCTAATTGGATCCCTTGGTAGGCCAAAAACCAGAAGGCTGTTAATGGTTGCAATAAGATATATTTTTTGGCGATCTCGTGGTATCGAAAGAATACCGGGACGTGCTAAAGTTTACGGGCGGAACTGCCAAGCGTAAGCGAGTTCGTGCAAGGTCACAGGCAACAGGAAGAAAAGTGTTTTGATACAGTTAAACAAACAAGTACAATAAAACAATCACTGATACAATTGGTTATAATAATAAATGTTTCCATTATACAAACCGCGTTCTCGTCAGAAAAGTAGGTCACTACAAGCGATTTTCTATTTAAATGCTGAATATATAAACATTCTAGAGAAAACTGGTAGATCACAGAAACGGAACTTATAGAAACGAAAGTGAACATTAGCGTCATAGTTATGCATTACTTAAAAATAAAGTACATCTAACTCAGTCCAAATTAGTAAATAAGTAGGAAATTATGATTAAAACCAATTAAAATAACTACCAAACAAACGTGTCTCAAGAGGATTCATTTAATTCTGTTACGTTTGTTTTTCTTTTTTGTTTTGCTTTTGTAGAATTAATTATTCAGTAAAAACCTAAGAAATAATCGTTTGATAGAGCTAAATAAAGATACTTCGTTAATAACCGTGATCAAGATTATAATCAAACCCGATGTCAATACTGATAATTTTATATGTTAAAAATTAAGGAGACAGAACATGTCACATGTTAATATGTATGATAAGTAAACACACAGAACACCACATTTCGAAGCTCATGCACTTAAGGGCTTCAATATAGGCATAGTTCTGTGGGATTTTTCTTTGAGTCAAACGTTACAATCAGATGTATTTTAACATTATTTTTAAAACATAAGGATTTCCAACAAATATATCCACATCTTTGTTCATCTGAGAAGTCCGACTGCTCGCAGGTACTCTACTTTCGATCGGTTTTACATACTAATTGTATCTGTCAACATAAGTAGCATACACCATAAAATAATTGAATGTAGTGCTAACAGAACGAACCTGAGTATGCATGTATTGATTGTTGTGTTTTGTTTTCGCTCTATTTATCCTGTAGCATTGTTCACTGTTTTTCACTAATATAATGTATTATTCATCATGTATTGGTCATCAGATAGAATTACCAGTTATCTAAGTCTTTTATTGAGTTCATTTTCCAAACCTCTGGAGAAGAAAAAGAATTATTTATCCACAATTCCTGAATCCAAGATGCCTATTTGGAACTCGTCAGCTATATGTGCTTAGATTTCAGAGTTGGTGTTTACTCCGAGACTTGAACACAATACCATTTCCTACAAACGCCATCGCGTTATCTACTTATCTAACGAGTTCACATAGCAGCTTGTATATGGAATGCTGTGAAGTTTAATCAATTTTTATTGGTTGTTTGAGTCTTCCCGTTGATGGTTAGGATTTCATCTGATCAGAAGTGACTGATCAGTTACAGTGCTGAACATCAATGGGACAGCTTCAAACAATTAATGCAACTGAACAAATATTGCAATTTTTATATCTTCAGAATGCTTAAATACATTGATACTTGGTACCGGAAACCTGTGAGTTCCATGACACGATAGATAAGGATTGATTTGACCCTAGGAAAAAGTCAAAGCGATGTATAAATACACTACTTTTCAAATGATTTATTTACAATCAGATTTGTATAAATTGAACTGAGTTGTATTTAACATCAATTAATCAGCAACCTACTCTATGAATGTTTATTTACAGTATCATACATCCAAGCAATTATAACCAACAAACAAATAGTCAACTAATTTATGTTCACTAGTCAACCTAGAAAAAACTTTTGATAGACGAATCTCTGGCGTTTTAAAAGAATGAGAATAATTATCAACCTAACTTTCGCGCTCTAGACAAAAGCTCCTGGGTTTGACCGCTGACGGGAGGGGTCGTGAACGTGCATTTCTGAGAAGTCTCATGCTAGGACGAAACGTCCTTCCAGTGTTTGTAAGTTCCCGATGGTGCTCTAGCTTAGGTTGATTTAGGATTGCAATAACATTTTTGTTTAACTGAATGATTTACAACCAACCACCTAATAATCAGCTCAAATTCTAAATGACCTCACAATTGATTGATCACTGGGTGGCGATCAATGTCATGCGTGTCAAGTCCGTCTTAGTGCTGGTCGAATGCTATCGATCAAGTTGCAATGTGGCCACTAGTCTAGGTGGTTCGACAATGCGTGCACTATGTTGAGATAAGATGGTGGGATCGAATCCGTCAGGGAGCACCAGTTCCCTCAAGATTACAGGTATACCTTGCTGACGAATGCCAAGTAGAACGAAACCCGGTTCCAGGATTTCCTGTTGACCACCTCCAACCACCATCTTATCTACATAACCTGTTTATCTATTCTTTTTCTTTAAATCATCCAGTCTATAGTTGTGTTGGTCTGCTCATTTTCTGCCTAGTTAATTGAGGATTTACTAGTCGATTCTGACATCATTAACAAATAGGATACAGACAAAAAATTAAAGAGACCTATTTACGCTTGAATTATTTTTACGCCATAAAAACAAAAAATTAATCTTTAAGTAAACTGGTTTATTTGTCTTCTGAACAAAATTTAAAGTGAGAATCTAAAAAAACAGAATTAATCTCATAATCCATACGGTGCTACTCATGTTTACTCTAACACAAAAGTTGGGTAAATGCATTAATCAATAAGGTCATTTGGAAGAAACATTGTTCAGGGAAAATTATTCGTTATATTTGTTTGTATTTGTTGAGTGGTTTGTAAAAATGTCTGTTTTTCAGCTATTTTAATTTGTGGGTTTCTTCTTGTATTCTGTTATATGAATGCTGTAATTCGAAGGCAACTATTATCATATTTACTACTTAAATTTAGTTAGTAGTTTATATGCTATTTATTAATGTTCATTATTATGCTGTAAAGTGTTTTCAAATAAATCAAAATGTTAAATAATCTGCTATTGGTTGTTCAATTATATAGCTCTAATACACTCAAGCTTCTCGGGAATCCATAGTTTAGCGACTAAAATATTAGTAGAATTCGATGAACTATTTCGACTCCATGGTGGATTATCACGATGCCAACTTAAACTATGTCCAAGAAGAATTTGTTCGGATTGGTGATAAAGATCATTCATTGTTGTTGCTTTATCATTATTATGAGAACAATTTTCGAAAATTCTTGTATCATTCCTTCGTTCCATCATCATTTCAAATACTTTATGAGGTAAAAATGTTCAAATGTAAAGTTAAATTATGAATTGATTATCAATAAAATATGAAAGTATATTAATTTACTTATATATCCAAAATCTCATAAGTCCATTATAGTGGGTGTTTATTGTCGGAAATGGTTCATTATTTTAAACGAAACGATAACATTCATAAAAATTCAATTTCGATAAGCAGAATGTTCAAACTAATGTTTATAATTATTTCATCAGAATGGGATAGTGAGTTAAATCAGCATACTAATATATAACAATTATTAATATTATACCTACTTAGGTAGTAGTTTCTAAAGATTTGTACTGTCTGAAGATGGCATTTGCCAAAAGTTGACACCAGACAAATAGCCAATGAAAACCAAACGGTGCCAGACATCTATTTTTTCCAGTTTACGACTCTCTAGTAGTTCTAAACAACTAATTAGTGAAAAAAATTAGCTCCATAGTGGAAGTGAGTGAAGATTTTAATTTATCCTGAAATGACTGGAACCGTAGTCGTAGAATACGGAATCCACATTTCAACTCAAGTATGGTCCCGGGTTTGAAGTCTTGTAAAACTATGATCTAAGATGAAATATTCGTGTCAGTGCTCGCCGGATTTCAGTGACTTGATAGTTGATATATTGAAACTATTTGGTGATCAATATACCAAGAAATACTGGTTATAGACTAGAATAGTTTTAATATCACTGTAATCACTTGCATTTTGCTGATTGTAGTCCGCACACTTGAAACCACTAAAAGAATAACAAGTGAATTCTGGATAATTCAAAAATAAATCTTATTATTTTCGAATACCCTGTTTTAACGATAATGAATGTTTACAGGTAAACAAAATCAGGGCTATCATTGTGTACGACTAATATGGTTGATACTTAAAAAACACTTATGTCAGTCAGCTCTAGATTATCACTATTAATGCCATATATGGGAATATATGATGGTTACTGGTCTACATAAATGTGCGAACTATGTTTTATACACTTTGAATATGCTTATTTTGGAAACGTAAACTCTGTAGAGTTGTCAGTCATCATTTTCCAATTAAGTAAATGGGGTGCTTGGAGCTGCTTGCAGTCGATCAAAGTTAAATATTTCATCTCCTATTCACGCGAATTGACCTGTGATGGATCAGAAAAACAAAAATTACCCTTCTCTATCTGCTCCTACGGATTACCATAGTCATCTTGAAAATAACAAATACATGGATTTCGTAGGTTGAACTCGTTTAATTCCAAATAATTCCCGACATATGATTTTAAATTTTCCTAACCAATACCAAACTCCTTACTAAGTATAAACATAATAGTATTCTCAGTTATTCTAAGTTAGGATTAAGTATGCTCCATACATTTGAGGCAAATATTTATACCATTACATTTAGTAGTATACATTTATCCTCAAACGTAAAGAATTCATAGACCCTTTGAAAGCAAGGAGAATGAGAAATCTGCTTCATAATAGAACAACTGTATCCTCAGTAGTAGTTAGTTGTAACCGCTAACAAGATCAAACTTATCGCCTTTGGATTTTATACCTATTACCATTTTGATGGGATTTTGTTCTCTGAGCTGGATGGTTTGGTTATGGAGCTTTGATCGTCCTTCTGAACGACATCATCACCACAAACTTCGTGTAGAAGTGAAGTGTGCTGATGATGTCGTTCAGAATGATGATGAAAG